>NC_086286.1:846696-1114196 GCF_963924245.1 Chroicocephalus ridibundus
TGCGGGCTGTCCCACCTGCTGCACCTGTCCTGGCGGCTGGAGGACTTCAGCCCAAGGACTGAAAATGAGTTCCGTAACAGCGAGGCACAGTTGAGCAACGTGGATACTTGTGCGGAACTGACCTCTCTGGTCCTCTTTAGAAATGGGATGAAATCCTTCCCAAGCAAAGAACCTACCCAAAACCTTTATTTAATCTCTTAGGAAAATATAAAGCAATGTCTTCCTTCATGAGCTTCTGTGAGCTCACTCTGTCACCCCCGGTAGCCTTCTAGAAAATACTGTAAAGCACATCCACACCTCTCCTTCAAAACTCAAACCTGATGGTCGATTAAAAAAAGAAAAAAGGGGAGTTTGCAGGGAAAGAAAAAGAAAGAACATCTTTGTTTGTTGACAGCAATAAAGTGTAACTTGTCACTAGAGTTGACGTGAACCAGAGTGACGAAACGGCTCTTTTGTGAAAACACAGAGCTGAATGTTATAGCTGTGGTTGTGAGCGTGCTGGTTTGGAACTGTGTGAGAGACGAAACTTTTTAAGGTGAGTACAAAATTGTCTTCAGTGTTTCTGCAACTTGAAATTCAAATATCCCCTTTTAATTGGAAGCCTATACATGTACCACCAGGAATGATTTTTGCTGCTGATGCAGCAGATAAAGCACGGAAAAAATATTCCTACCTGCATGTGATAGCCACAGCCGCCAACATCTGTAAGGAACAAAGCTGAGAGACAGATTTCCAAATGAGCTTGAGTGCTAATGTGTGTTGTAGCGTTATTTGGGCTTTCTTATTTTTTGGTATGTACATGCCTTGAGGCTGACAGTGACAGCCTGGTTGCCATGGTTACTTGTGAGCCGGCCTCTACCTCAACCTGAAGAGCCAGAGTAGGGTTCCTCCTCTACACTGATGCGTCCACATGGGCATTCAAAGGACTCAGCAGAGGCTGGGGGATCAAGTGTCACGAATCAGCATCCAACACTCTGTCTGTGTTTACAGGAGAGGGATGTAACAGCTTTCCTGCTACTTCTCCAGAAACAAAAAAACGTATCACCCCACTCTCACCAGCCATTAAAAGTTGCCCAAAGCTTCCTTCTACATAGAAAACATTAAATGAATTATTTTGAGGCAGGTGAGGCGAGGTCTACCCCGGCACTAGCGTGTCAGTCTCACGCTCTGGAGCTCCCAGCCCACGTGCCACTGCCCGGGCCCATCAAACGGCCGCTCCCCGGCTCTGGGAGCTGGTTTTGTAACTGGAGAGCGAGACCACAGCGTACGATTGCTCTGCTGGTGTCCGAGCTGCACGAGCAGAAGCTCCACCTGAAGTGACTTGGAGAAGAGGACGACTCGCAGGTCTGTAGCGGAACAAGCACACCGGGAAAATATGTGGCAAAATAGCTTTAAAAAGTATTTAGAACTGAAGAAAGAAGGGCAACGCGTTTCAGGTGCTGATGGGCACTGGCTTTCTACAGGGCTCATGAAGTTCTGTGCCATCTGCATTCGGGAGTACAGGCAGCAGGAATAACAGGTGATACAGACAAACAGCCTTGGTGTGCAAGGGGATGCAACACCCAAGCAAAAGGAAAAATGCAGAACCTAAGTCAGAATGGCCTGACAGACAGGCAGAGATCGTGTACAGAAGACCTTAGCTTTTCTACATTTAGGACGGCGGAATACGAGGAAGTTAAATACTGTCTACTCCTTCTCATGCTTTAGCTATAGTAACTCACATGGTTTATGCTTAACACTAATATAATACTATACGTTGAACTCACATAGTTTATGCTTAACACTAATATAATGCTATACATTATACAGCATATATACGGCATGGGAGAGACATGAACAAATCAGTACTCTTACTTACACCACAGAAGAACTGGGAGCCTGTTGACCAAGATGAGGAACTGTGGTCTAGGCTGTTCCAAGTTAGCACCAAGACAGACTATAAACTGCTGTCGAGCAGGTTCGAAAGAGCCAGTGTCGTCATTTCACTGAAATCTAGACTACAGTCTCCCTCTGAGGAAAATATATTCAGAATACTGAGAGGTAAAATCCAACCCTAGCATATAAATGGGAAAATCCAGTTATTTTATCCTCTCTGCGGGTATTACAAAAATGTCTGTTGGCTAAATCAGGTAAATTTGTCTGAGAATCTGGTATTACTATTATAAACGGTACGGTTTTGTTTAACTGTGAGACACAAGTGAAAAAACATCATTTACAGAACAGCAGCAGTAAAGAAAAAAGCACTCCAGGCCCAGAAAAACATGAGTTTTCTGAAGTTTGTCTTCAAGCAACATTATTGAAATACATATTCAGGACTTAATCCCAAACCCCTGTTTTCCAAATGTTGTAGTCTAAGAACAAAAGACCTGAATTTTTAATTGGCCTGTACTTTAAAGAAGGGTTTGACTGCAAAGATATAACAGATAGATGCAGAGGGGGAAATGCCAGAAAACAAACTCCTTGACCTACTTCCATAACAGAGAAAGCAGACACAATGCAGCGTTGAAAAAAAGCAGGAACATTCCAACAAGGAGTTACCCCCTGCCTGCAACTATCCTCAATCCAGCTATGGAGCTAGGGGTCGTAAATCTTGGCAGCGTTGTATTGTACGTTTCTACGGCACTCGGATAAGAAATCAATACATTTTATTCAGACAAAAGCCACGCCGCACATTGATGGGACTGTTGCCGATTTGAGAACGGGACCCAGAGGCGAGCAGGTAACAGCCCCCGCCGTTACGTGCGCAGCAGAGCTCCGCGAGCAGACCAAGGCATTCAGCCAGCGGCGGGAAGGACAGGAAGCCAGACAGAGATAAGCAAATCTTTATTTCATAGATTTCCTCTGCCTTGCAGGCTGGAACAGCACCCAGGAGCTCGAGTTAACCTCCCCAGGCAGTCCCTACTGCCCCGGGACTTTATCACTAGGTTTGTCAGACCCCAGGACATGGATTTTAATCAGATTCATAATGGGCGAGGACCAAGCTTGCTGAGAGGGAAAGTGAAACAGCAGCTTTCAGAGACAGAATACTAACTTAGCTGCGACAAATTACTTAAAACCTAAATGTTTGCTTCCCCTGGGTTTAACAGTCGGGGGGATAGGACGATCCCTGGAAATGGTCCGTAGGAGACGGGAGGCTCGGTCCAGCAGGGCCCCCTCCCTCCCTCCCTCGTCCTGACTTCCAGTCCCTGACCCAAGGATCATTTCTTGTAACCTCCCCACAATTCTTTCAGCCATTATTTCCTTTGCTCTCCCTGGTCCGTGAAACTTGGATTTCTTGAACAGCCCCGCTTCCCTGCACACTTCTGGGCACGTGAGTCCAAACCACAGGGGCTCAAGAGGAAGCCCCAG
Source organism: Chroicocephalus ridibundus (assembly GCF_963924245.1). NCBI lineage: Eukaryota > Metazoa > Chordata > Aves > Charadriiformes > Laridae > Chroicocephalus > Chroicocephalus ridibundus. Next base: position 850,045 of record NC_086286.1, read on the forward strand.
ATCCTGCCTTGCCGTGGTCTGAGTGGCTGCTCTAACCACGGCTCGCTGCAGAGAAGTCCTGGCACCCATCAACCTCCTCCCGCATTTCAAAAACTAAACCCCAAACAATTACACAAATTTTTAAGAATGGGCAGAATCCCTTTTCATGTGACACTGCGGGAGCTGGCAGAAGTGAGCGAGCGTGCGAACGGTGTGGGGAGGAGAGCTCAGATGCTTCTGGTTCAGCCTCTTCAGCTTTGAAATTTATGGCTAGAGACCTCATAAAGATCCTTGTGGCCATCACTCTGCAGACTTCTTGTTCAGCTCTGATTTATAGGTTGAGTAAATCCAAGCAAAACAGAGGAGTAAAAGGGATAATTTACGGCTTCAGTTTAGGTTAGGGTTTTTAATAGTTATTTACCTTTAGACTTGAGATAAAGATTTGTGAGTGGCCAATTACCCGAGGCAGCACGAGTAGCTTTGACAGCCGAGTTCAGTGCATGAGCTACCCTTCCAAAGTACTGCCTCATTGTCTGACAGAAAATGCTACAGTTAAATATAGAGGCCAGAGCTTATATCTTAAAATGGGGAAAAACCGATGAGGATAATCCTCATGGAACATAGCGCTTAAGGATAAAAGCTTCCCAACAGAAGAGGGAGAGATCATTACTGTATATTTGTATAAAGCCTGGGCTAGTTTTTTTGTGGGCTCCATTGAAGCTGTGCCAGTTTCCACCAGCCGAAAAACCACCTCTCAGGAGTTCATTAAACCTCCCTCTCACTAGTGTAGTGCTCCAGGGCTTGAACATTTGTTCTCTTAATCCAAAACGGTGCCTCGGATTTTAAGACTGGGTGTGAAACGTTCGCGTTACCTGCGCCAGCGCTTGTCCCCGCGTTTAAATGCACTGCCGTATTCCCAGCAGAGCCTGGCAAATTGCAAACGTCAGGCGAGCAGGACTGTGGCAAGAGCGAGGGGAGGCGAGGCACAGACTGGAGGCGGCGGCTCAGCAGTGCCTTCTACAGCCCTCTTTGCCTTCTGGGGCTCCTGAGCTGGGCTCCGCCGCCCCTCGGAACGAAGGGCCTTCTACTGCTGCCAGATTGGGTTTTTTGCTAAACTCATAGCAAAGTCAGATGAATAATTTACACAGAGTTTTGATTGATTTTGTGTCTTTTTCAGTTTGCCAGGGAGCAAGGAACCAATTGCAGTTCCTCATTAGAAATCACTTCTGCTTAATTCCTGCAACTACTTTGAAAGCAACTCAAATTCAAGATGTTAAATCTCAGACATAAACCTTGTTGATCAGGCACCTCAGTCCCAAGATGCATCTCCAGATGGGTGAGTCTAACTTTGCATTTTCCTTCTGGATGATGCTTCAGCAGTTATGAAGTAGGACGCAATTGTCTAAATAATCTGCAATGCCCAAACATTTCTTGTCCTTAGGCCACTGATGAAAAAGGGTTTAGCATTACAATAGCCCTCACAAAGCAACCAGAAGAGGGACACAAACCCTTGGCCCTAGAAAGGGCCACGAATTTCCCCGTTCCTAGTCATTACCTTTCTCCAGAGCTTCTTTGTCTCCTTAGACCAGTGTCTAATACTTTCCCGTTGCTGCCACAATGTATCTTGCCAGCCCGCAGTAGCTATAGAAAATAAAAACATGAAAATATTTTAGGATTAAAGCATTAGGCACTTTAAATATTAGCATAGATTAGCATTAGACATGAAGCATATGTAGCTGCTGACACAGAAACTCCCAGAAGTTATACTGAAATTAGCCTCCGTTATTTTGCAGATGATTGTCGTGACAATACGTGTTTGCTGAGCCGACAGTCCCAGTGCGTCGGGAACGGTACAGTCTAGCACTTACATTCACACGTCTCGCTTGAAGATCCACCGACACACAAACACTTTATTGATGGATATTCAACATCACAGTCATAGCTAAGGTTATTATATATCCACACCCACAGTCGGACTTTTCATCCACACTCCAAAGGAATTTTTCTACTTTTGATTTCACGTATGGGCCAAATCCAGAAATAACATTATGATAAAGTTAGGGAGATTTGGGACATGGTAAGACATCAATAAATATTAAGCCTTCATTTATAAAATACAGGTAACCATAAACTATTACAGTAACCCTTTCTAGTCTTAAACTCTTCTATTCCTTCCAAGAGATTTAAAAAGATATTTCAAGTCAGAGTAATTAAAGGTTGAATATTCTTTGTCGTATTTTTCTCTTGCTTTTAGAAGAGGCTAACCTGCAAGCAAGTTGGATGAGATTTTCTGGCAATTTACAAATTGTTTCTGTCCCCTCCTTGATCTCGGCGAGTGCTGCAGGAATAATGCATCTTTGTACATTTTGAAATCTGGGTTTACGTTTTGTCTTCTATGTCGCTGGAAGTGCATCTCCTATCCCTGTGGCAAGACCCAGTGCGATGCTTCAAAAGCAATGCCAGTGCTGTCACCGCTGCGGCACGTGCCTCCTTCAGCACACACCAGCTCGGCCCGGGATTACAGGGAACTCTACGGCCACTCTGTCCTAGGGGAAATTTCCTCCCAGACTCTCCAAGTTCACAGCTGAAGTTCAAGCTGATGTGATGCGTTTTTGTCTCTGTCAGTTAACTGTGCAAAGTACCTTCTGATCACCTGCTGTAGAGATTAACCCATTAATGATCAGTTGTATTCCTCTGTAGATGCCAAACTGACTTTCAAGTGTTTATGACACGTTATAGGCAATACCGCCCGGTCTCTGAAGTCAAGAATTTGTGCTACCATAGGGTAATAAGCTATTGAATTCCACCTGGGGAGAGCTCTGCTGTGCAGAAGCAGAGAGAGAAAAAAAGAAAAAAGAAAATAAATCATACTTTTCAAACAAGAAAGAGTTTGATAGATATCCGCCAGAAAGCTTTTAGTCTTCCATATATATTATGACTTGGTATTTTGCTTGGCTTTTCTGTCATTATCTACAATATATTATTCAGGCACAAGCTGCACATTTTGAAAAAGTGAAATGCAATATTGAAAAGGTTAGAGACTTCTAACTGTGCCATCCCCATTAGTGTACTATCTGAGTGCTAAGCATATGTTATAAATAATGCATAACTTAATACCTCTGCATTTTTTTGAAAAAAAACCCCAACGTACTACAAAATAACAGGAGGGAAGAGAAACACATTTCCGTAAATACAACCAACTACTAGAAACTACCTGATCAATAACTTTTGTAATACACTGAGCTGAACAAATGATGGTTAGTGAATAATTTAATGAGTTTTGGCAGTTTCTACTCCAGAACTGACCGTGAAGAGTTTAGATTTTCTCCAGCACATTTTTTCTACAAAATTTCTTCTAAATAATTTGTATGAACAATTATTGGTCTTTAGAGCATTTGTGAGCACTTCACAGTGTCTATGATTAAATTTGAGCTCTTTCAGACAGGTTTAATTGGATGCATTGATCAAATAGCATGATTTCCTTTTCTTGACATAACCCTACCGACCCCCTATCTTTTTTTTTTTTTTTAATTTGTAATCCATCACCTAATCCAGAATGATGATTACTAATCTCTATGATTTGTATACTCAGATTTGGAAGAACATTAGGGACATGTTAATATCTAAACTGGTTAATTGCTTTCCTGAATAACAATATGTATAACATTAGCTTTAATGAACCTCTGAATTATTTTTTTTAGGTCATTAGAAAGCCACAGTGTTAATTTAAAAAGTTACTGCCCCCCTCTGTCTACCCTCTTCACTCCAATTAAAAACCAAGGGACTCTGTGCGAACCGGCGTCGATCATCAGTTGAAGGCAATACATGCGTAAGTGAAGCTGCTGCCGTACAGGCACACACTCGATTCTGCCATCCACGTACAGCACCTACGAGACCTAGTTATGAGTGGCAGTCGCACGGATAGTGGGGGCTGCAGAGTTTCGACTCACTATGGCTAAACATACACGTAACCCTTCTGAAATAGTCAACCTGATTCAAAACCTCCCTCTCTCATTTCACTGATACTCCAGTAAGGTCCCATTCATCAGGGACAAAAGCAGGTCAGTTTGTCAAGCGGGTGGGAAGTGCTCAAACCCCCTGAAATCAGGTTTTAGGGATGTAACAGTCTGTGTGCCTGTCCATAGGGTACCAAATCCCTTTTAAATCTGATCAAAGCCTCTACGGCAGAGGCTCAGCTGCTGGGAAACCAGCTGAGCATTCCTCGTTGCCATATTACTTTTTCATCGAGTTGCATTATCGACCTCTCCCAGAGATACCATGGCAATCTAGCCTAAAATGTGACAGTGCGATAGGCTGAAAGACTGTAAGATAACACGGAACTCGGCTTTTATCAATACAAGTAATAGAAGATGTAAAAACATTCCTTTCCTAACACAATGGAAATTCAATTCGATAAAGACAGTGTTGGATCACAGGTCAAGGAGGATGCTTCAGGAAAGGAAAGAACAGATCTCGTATTATGCATAAAATCTGAAATTCTATCAAGATGAATATTTAGAAAATGTGGCATTAAGTATCTGAAGGTGAGAATAGATATTGTAAGGATGGCTTTTTAGAGGGGGAGAAGTATTTGTTTATGTCGTCAATGTGTTTTTCACAAAAATATGCTACACTCCAAATGGCGAAATCAAACTAAAGTTACGTTTCTAAAACTAGGCAGTTTTTGGCAAGCTATTGCAGTACTTCTGATCTTCCTTCCCCCAGACTCGCCATTAATAAACCAAGAATATTTTGAGTACGCAGAACGATAGTGATAGATGGAAAGGAAAAGGACGTCAGGTTTTTGTTTGACTTTGGAAATCTTGTACTCTTTAATTCAACAACTTTGTGAGTCAACATTGAACACACGGAATTCGGAACAGAGCTAAACAGTAGCAGAACACTAAGTGTTCTCCTTTTATGTATGAATTCTGTTAAGGTCAGCAATGAAGAAAAATCCTTCAGAGTGTTACTTCAGTGTGGCAGGCAGAGAGAAATGAGGCAGCAAATGGAAACCCCACGTCAACATTGACTTCTTTGTTGGCAGCCTCAGCAACGTGCTGGCCCTTGAGGCTGAGCTCTAAGGCAACAGAGATATAAATACACACACGCATAGAGGTTTGCGTGACTTCGCAAGTTTCTTGAAGCCAAAGCCAACATCAACTGATGGGCCAGCACAGGTCAGCTTGCAACACTCCTCTCTGATCTCTGAGGAGTATTTCTTGACCTGTGACCCTGGATATTTTACTGAGTAGATTGCTCGCATTCAAGACATTTTCATTTACACAGATTTACAGATCCTTTTCTCAATTCTACAGAACACGAACAAGTCGAGTGATGTTAGTAGTAGTGTTACATAGGTATAAAACAATATAAACAAAAAAGCTCAAAAAAGGAATAAAGACTGTTTCGAGAGTGGCCCCTCTTGAAAAATTCCATTACATTTAAAAGTCTTAATGGTAATAGAAATTGATAGACAACTATTGCCCATTATCAACAGCTAAGAAAATCACTCAGACGTGCACATTAATAGGATCTCAATTTTAGCTGCCATTGGACAACTGTCTCATTGCTCCTTTCAGCTTACATCGTGGAGCATTAGTACCTCAAGTGTTTCTTATCTGCTGTATGTTTGTTATTGCTTCCAACGGTGTGTGAAATTGGAGCCTGACTGAAATTTTCCTCAATAAACTTGCATTGTTGGAGGATCAAAATATTGACAGCCCGATTTTATAATTGTAGCTCAATCTTGTTTTGTGCCCTAGGGCTGTCATTTAACTTTTACTTCAGGATTATGTTATACCATTTATGGCTTTTCTTCAGTAATACATTGACTGAAGTTGCCTTTGGACTCTATTCACTAGAGCTGCCTGAAACTTTTCAGATTTAATGTTTGCCAACTTAATGTTTTTCACTGAAAAATGTCCCTGTCTCTAAATCTAAACCTTACCCAGATTTATGCATTTTTTGATGAACTCTTGCAGGAGACAAAACTTACACTCAAGTGTTTTGTGTAGGAAAAAAATTCCTGTTTCTGTCTTACGGGAATGAAAATTAAATGGTTCAATTATTCATTTCAAAGCAGCTCTTCCTTCTAAAACTTGTAAACTACATTTCAGTGGAGGAGAGGAAAAAATATTGAATATATTTATTGAACTAAAGCAACTGAAAGATATTAGAATCGTAGGGAGGGGTTCTGTTTGTTTGTTTGATGCCCGTTTCAGGGCAGACACAACTTCTCAGCAAGCTTTGCTGTTCACGCACCAGATGGCTTTATTTTCCCAATACTTTATTTTCCTCACACACATTTTCACTGCAAGTATTTTGCACATGGCAGCAGGATGTGTATGCTTTTTATTAATCTGCAAGATCTTCAACTATACACTAATTCATCCTGGCAGCTGATCAAAATTTGGTGAACCAGCTGACTCAATGGGTATTCCTAGTAGGGAATGGCAGGAACAGCCCCATTTTCCCTATTCAGTAATTATCAGAGCTAGAAAAAGGTCTGTTTCAATTAATAAAATAAAAATGTGCATCAGTGCTCTGTTGAATTCCTGGAGCAAGTCCCCATTTAGCAGGCACTTGGTTTTCATACTTCTAAGAATGCAGTAAGTTCGTAGGCTGGACCGATTGGCTGGGTTGAATTAAGCATTGCAGAGAAACTCTTCAGCTTTTCCAATGGAGATGAACGTATGCAAGTATATTCGTATCTATACGTGTTTGTGTACTTTGCTAACATTTTCAGAACCGCCTTCGTTTTCAACCTTTATAGGGCGAAACGGTTTGAAAATAGCTGCAGGAAAGCAAATGTTGTTAAGATCTTGCAGGTATTCTTAGTATTTATAATGTATAAAGTTATGAGAAGCCATCATGTATACATGAATCTTTTCATGTACACTGTGTTTATTTGAAATCTATTAAATTCCATTTTAAATTAAAGGAGAGGGGAATGCAGTGTATGTAGTGAAACTTGTGGCACTAACCTAGGAAAAGATTTTCTAATGGGTAGCCTGCCGGTTTTAAACATACTTTGCAGCCTTTATTTTGGTCGTCTCAGCAAATGAAATGCTTAATTGGCACTTGGGCTACTTTTCTCTCTGGAGCCAGTGCTCAGTAAGAAAATCTACTGAAATTCAGTAGATTACTGAAGGTAAACTGAAGCTGGGATGCTACAGTACCCAACCCCCTCCTGGCATAGCTCTTCTTTTTTTACTCCACTGAAATTATCCTGAAGGGGCTAAAATAGTTTTCCCAGTTCCCAAAATGGGCTTTTACTCACCATCGCAGTCACAAGTCCATTCTGCTGTATAGCCTGATTTTAAGAAGAGATTATCTTCTTACAGTTTGTTTTAAAGAGAATGCTTTCTTTCCCTCTCTCCTACTGTCCCTTCCTTCTCTTCTTTCTCGTTTGCACCTTTGAAGTAAGATGCGCGTGTGTGCAGGCTCCTTTTGTGCGACAGGGAAGCTCTGATCAGCAGCCGTGAGAGAGAGACGCCTGTCTGTCAGGTTAAAACTGGCACCGGGGCAGTCAAGAACCTCACTGTCCAGAGAGCCAAAAAAAGAAGTGGATAAAGGCAGGTCTAGGGAGAAAGCTCGATAGGACTCTCTGCAATGGGAGAGAAATCACAGGGGAGCAAACGCACGGCTGCTCTTTGGGCAGTGATCTCGGGGAGAGGCAGGCCCAGCCGCAGCTCCGCGGGGACGTCACCGTCCCGCTGTGAGGGTGGGCGCCGGCTGCCTCAAACAGGGCCAAGAGCCAGGGCTGCGGGAGCGGCTCAGGGCCTCTTGTCTCACGCTCTCTTGGTTTTCGGATGTCAGACTCCAGCGCAGGCAGACTGGACTGCCGACACCAGCAAATGTAGAGATACTGAGTACGTCTTTCTGCAAAGTCCCAGTGCCACTCGGATAGTCTGTTTTCTGCAGGCAATTTTAACAAAGTCTACTTTCACCAGTTATATTTTCAACAGTATTTGGGACTACTTCCTAGCTCTAAAGTGCTAGGCAGTTATCAGATGCTCATATGATTCCTTCCTCCCCTACGAGGCTGGAGCTTTCAGGGATCACATCCCACTGCTGCTTCTGTTAGTTCACCCCATTCTGAGACTTCAACAGATAGTATCTTTTTATTTCAGTTGCATTTCTGAAAGATGTTTTGTTTTGAAGAATTATTCCTTGAACCACTGGGGAGGCAAAACCAAGGAAATACATTTTTAATTTTTCCAAGCTATGTTTATGACAGTCTGGCCAATAGTTTCATGAGTCACCTAAGATTATCCTGTGGATTAATCCAAAATATTACCTACTCTCTACTTAAAATTGTTTCTACATCCTACTTGCAGGATACATTTTTACAGGAGAAGTAACTATTAAGGCAATATATTGGAAGATTCCGTGATGTTCATAAGCACAGAAAGTAAGTAATGTTCTTCCTTTGAGGATTTATCATTGAATTATTTTGGAGGGAAATTATAGTTCTGTCAATTTCCCAGGAGTTGTTTTAATTTCCTCTAAATATTTCTGTCTAAGAGGGAAAATAAAAAAAAATATTTTGGTAGGGTTCGGTAGAACCCCTTCATTTTAATTTGCCAGACCCCCGTGACAGCTCTGGTCAGTCTGGCGTGCCGTGGCCTGGCCAGCTGGGCACTGCCTCGGTTGCTTTGGGATAGTCTATCACTGGGCCTGAAACTGTGAGAAGATTTTTGACTCCTTTTGAAAAAATAATTTTGCTTAGTTTTTCATAACATACCATCAATATTCTTATTTCTTTAACATTTTAACCTTTCAAAAATAATCCAATTTGAGGATTTTTCCTACTGGAATGGAAAAAAATAGTCAAATACTTGTACATTTCCGGGTACAAATCCTAATTCTCTCGGTGTGCTCGCTACGTGAAAACTAAGTAACTTCTAATTCTTTAGTAATGAAGATGAAGTATTTAAACTGATTATGAGCTAGTTTTCTTCCTTTACATCTGTTATCTTTGCAGTACCATAATGATGACTACGCGGAGCCCTGGTTGTGGACTGAAGGCTCAGCATATTTCACACTGAAGAGCAAGATGGTTTTTTCACACCAAAGAGTAAGGAGTTTTTAGCAGATGGAAATATTATAATCAACCATCCAATACCAAAATCCACGTCCCAGGATATGTCTCTGGCTTTGCAGAAATGTTGCATAATGCCATTGATCTTGTCTACCCTCTTTCTTAACTGACTATGGCAAAAGATCTCTCTCCTCACATTTTTGCTCAATATATAGTGTTTTAATATAAATCCACAAACTATAAAGCTAGTCATAAACAAAGTCTCACAAAAAAGAGATCAGTTAGAGTAACCTACTCGTAACTGCTTTGCAGAAAAGCTTCAGGGTAGCAACAATCTTGTGAAAAAACTCCCCAAGGTACAGAAATTAAGACAGCTTTTTCAGAGATCTCCATTAGCGTAGGCAAAAGTCGCTCAGCTTCTCATGCCCAGAAAGACTGTCTGCTCTTCCACCTACCCAACACGGTCTAAGCCATTTAAGGTGCAGGTACCTCCTCCTTAAGCCAGGTGCCAGTTTGCTCCTGGTACGAACAAGCCCTGGCCTTTGATAAAGCCTTTTGAGCTCTGCTTCAGCTCAAGGGGAATTAATACAAGAGGTGGCGTCTCCCATCCCATCCCATCGCTGGGTAAGGGCTTGGTTTCAAGGCCCTATGGCATTGCCACGTCATTTACCTACGGACCTGGGGAAGAGGCGGGATTTGAAGAAGGAGAAAGAGCTTGCTCCCTCACCATTTCTAACCCTACTGGCCATAAATGAGGAGAAACTGACTTCAATAAGAACACTTAATGCCAAGATTGCGGCAAGTGCCGATGTTTAGCTATCCGATTACATTATTAAGAATTTACTCTATTTTGGGACCACAGTTTGACATTCTCAGAAGATAGATTACCTTCATTAAGAGTCAGAGAAAAGCAGAAACCAAGTTTGCAAATGAAATTTAATTTGTCACTGATATGTTAATATAGTAGCAAATACTTAAATTGCATCATCTGCTGCTTGCTCCATGCCTTCCAGGAGGTAGAGCTTTTTAACGCATATGAGCCATGTTTGCTTTAGTCTTCCCGTGGCCTGTGGTACAGGAGTTTGTTGCTGTAGTAGCCAATCCACGTAAGAATAAACCAGCATTTATTTAGTATGGTGAAACAGAAGGAGAGCTAGATTTAAAAAGTAAAAATCACAAAAGCAGAACTGGCCTTGCAAGTACTAACGTTGCTAGATTAGCAATGGGTATTTATACACTAAGCATAAAAGCACCGTAGTGAAACAAATACTGCTGTCTCTCAAACGCCTAGCAGAGAGGGATCGCTTTTGCTCTCATTTTTAAGATCTCTGGTTTCTAGTTTCTTGTTTCGAACAGATATTGCACAAGACTACATCACAGGACAAAAATGTGCCTCAAATCTCATTTTCATTTTGTGGTCACTCTTTTTCACATGTTCTCCATCTCACAGAACTCATTTCCCCAGCCTGGTGCTGGAGATTGCCAGTCTGTAATGAGGCTCAGCCTTCAAAATGTCAAACATAATGAAAAAGAAAAAAGCCATAACGAAATCAGCCGTAGGGACTTGAGAGGGCCTTCTGGTTAAACTTCAGCGAGTCTGCCAGCTCTCCAGCTACAAAGACAAATAGGATCTCTGCCTGCATCAGAAGGGCAATTCACCACTACCACGGGACGTGAATAACCCGTGCTGACAGCACGTACGCAGCCGAGAGGGCCATATCTCCAGGTTACTGTCACTCATGCAAAATGAGCAACGCCAGCGTGTCAGACTTGGCACCAAAAAAATCTAAGAGCCCAAACTGTGAAAATCATGCTGCACAAGGGCATGTATTTCTGGTTTGGGCATTACAGATGACCTATGTAAAAAACGGAAGAAAAAAACAGTTTTCCTCACAAATAAGTTTGTGGAAATTCTGTAATTTTTTTTTCTTCCTTGTGTGAGTGCCGTTCTATTTCATAGCTAAGGATTAATTTGCTGAGACATAAATGGGCAGTGAGTGGAATAAAAAGCCTTTGAGAGAGGAGGAGATCCTGAGGAGCTGTGCAGTTGCAAATCACTTCAGCTGTGAGCACAGAAGTGTCTCTGGCTGGTGACTGGGGCTCAGAAGGACGAAAACACAGTGAACACGACAAAGCACAGGCTGACAGAAGAGAAGTCCAGTGATTAATAGGATGTGATGTACACTTGATTGATTTTAGTCCATATTTAGTGCACTTTTCACAAAAGATTTATCTTAATTTTCTATTAATCATCAATATATTCAGCTTGACCAGAAAAGATCACGAAAGAGGATTTTTTCCAAAGGAAAGCTGATTTTACGTAGACTCCATCATCTGCGATTAGCCCAGCGTCCCCACCTTTTGCGGGTAGTATTAGTGTAAACTGCCGGGAGAGCCTCCTCTTGCATCGCCCAGCATGGCTGTAAGCGCTCAGCAGCACCCACTTCTAACCCTCTGCTGGCTGCCCCGCTGCTCACCACGTGCTTATTCACAGCTCGCGGGCGCTGATGCATTAGCAAATGAAAACAATGTCTTGAACTTAGTTCCGAGTACCACGGGCAGACTTTGTAAGAAAAATAATTTAACTGGGAGTTGAGAAAGAATCCATTGATAAAAAACTCCCTTGAAAACGAGTATCTACTAGTACTCTGTAAAATACCTGTGTTTCCCTCCTGATGTCCCTGTACTCAGTTAATGACCTGGATCAATGACTTTTAAGAAGCTGAACTGTGCTAACATTTCCTTCTCTATAATTAAAAGAATAAAAAAAAAAAAAGGATGTTGTGTGGATCAGCAGGACTAGCACATGTGGCAAGTGCTAAAACTGCTGTAGGGAAAAAAGTGATCTTGCTGTTTGTCTAATTGTGAAAAGAGAAGGAATACAGAAGTGCAGAGAAGTTCCTGGAATGATTCACTTCAACACCTTCCCCCCCCGCCACGTCCCCCCGCCCCCAAAAAAAAAGAAAAAAGAAAAAAGGGAAAAAAGAAAGAAAATGAAAGCTAATATCACAGAAAGAGGGGAAAAAATCTGAATGTGTCAATTATACTGATGTTAAAACGGTCACTATTGTAACCGCAGTTAAATCACAACTGACAGCTCATCTGGTCTACGCAAAAATTGAAAAGATGCTGTGGTGGAGAGAGATGATCATTATTTTTTAGCCACAGTGTTCCTCCAGCCCTGTGCTGTAAGTGTCTGGCAGCACAGATTTGGCTAGAGGAAGGCTGTCTAATACAGCACGAATGGGAACGTCCCCACGCTCAGAGAGGAGGAGTGCTCTCCGGGCAGAGCCGTGGCACTAGGCGCAGGCTGCCCCTGCCACAAAGGGGTGGAGGAGACGGGACATTCCCACCACCAAGTGCTGGGGCTCTGGTGCATGGTGACCAGCTCAGGGGATCTCAGGGCAACGCAGGATCCCGCTGCTGCTCAACGCTGTGCGGTAAACGGGAAGCAAAAGCGCCAGCGTAACGGCAGCAAGCGTGCCAGGGACTGACTGCTGTGTTCAGCAGGGACAACATCTCATGGCATTTTTCCCACTGTAGAATAGATGTGCTCAAAGCTCTAGCATTTTCTGGGTATGCTGATAACTTTCTGGGTACTCTGATATTTTAAACACCATTTCTGGAACCACTTACAGCTGAGGTAATTCAGACAATAAAACTACACCTATTCATGCTAGCTGAAGAGCTAGTCCCATAAAAACCATCAAGCTAGATTACTGCTTGCAGTGGATTATGTATTCGGTGGATATATTAAAAATATTAAGAATAAAATGGTGGCTTTTTTTCAGTAATTAAAATTATGTAAAGGATATTTTTGCTTCCATTGCTTGTATTTGTTCCTGGAACAAGTAAACAGATAGTGTTTGATCCTCCATTAAGGAGCAAAATGAGAGACTAGAAAGCTTTTCGTGCTCTAGCACAAGAGTTTCAAGCAGTATTTTAATATTAAAAACTATTCAGTTGAATATGCAAGCCTCCCCCCCCACCCAGTAATTAAGCCCACAGAGACTGGCGATAGCTTCTAATGCACATAAGTATTAGCAACTGTACAAAACTGAAAGATAAAAGGTGATTTTACTCTTTATAAGCTACCCTATGGCTTATCAATAATGTCAAAGGTGAGCAAGTTCAGGCAACGTCACTCTCTACTAATAGTCAAACACCTCCACTTTACGGAGCTGGAAACCTTACTTTAAAATAGCACGCCCCTGGAATATTTAACATGTTTACACTGTACAAGGCTAACGGCTAACTCTCCAGGTGATGTGCCAGTGTCTCCCACGCTGCCACGCTTGCAGCAACGTTAAACATCAGGCACTCAAAGCCTTCCCTGAACGAAGGGCTGATGTTTGAGCTCAGTATGGTTTTACCTGAATCCAGTTCAATGGCTTTAAGCTCGTTTAGCAGATGATGCTAATAGATGTGAACAAATTTCTTGCTTCCAGGGAAAAAAAAAAAAAAATCTTTAAAACGGAGAAAAACGTTAAGCAGGAAAATAACTTTCCTGTTTGGAAATAGTTATTTCCAAATAGGAAAAAGGCAAACAGATATGTCTGTATGCAAATTTTAAAGAGACTCTCGGAGAATGAGGTTCAGGTTAAAAATAAGTGAAAAACTTGGAGAAGGTTCCTATTTTCAGAGGAATGTTTCATATTTTTCACTTGTATGAATCACCAGAACCACTGCATGTCAAACTGGCCTTTAATTTTAAGAAACCAACCTTCACGTGCATAATTTCTCTGCTGTAAGGGGAATCTCTCCCGATCCTCACTGGTTAAAGAGTGCCACAGCTCCTCTTGGTGATTATTATTGTGCCATGGCAGCAATTAAATGAGTAACTGTATTCATCCTGTAATATGAACATTTTAATTTAAAAATTATTTGCAGCTCAGGAACATTAAACAAATATGAATGACAGAGTGACAGGAAAAGGAATGGAACAAAAGTTGAAGAGAAAAACGGCTGATAAGGGGCTTTTCAAGACTTGAGGCTTTCAACTGATGTTATTTTCTTTCTTTTTAACCTCTGAGACAACCTATTAGTAACTCGTGCTTAATAAAGATGCCCCAAAAGACTTCGCTGCTCTTGTGTATGGCAAAATACATTTTACCATACTCCTCAAGACCAAAACCCATTTCTTTCACGTCATATAATCACAGTGAAGAAAGAAAATAGACATGAGAACTTATTTTATGTGCAACTGCATGCGTGACATGTACACAGTGAAATTTCAGGCTGGAGGGATGGCAGAATTCCTACATCTACTTCACATACAGATGGTTAAATTAATGCCTCCATCTCAAATGACAGCCATGGAATTCCCATGGTAAACTTCTCCAGTAGCCAGCTGGCTCTCTTCTTGCTACACCACATACGCTCACCCTAGGAACAGGTTTGCTGACTTCAACTGCTAGCCAGGCCTTGGCTTGTTCGACAAAGGAACGCTCTAGTACGAGTCATTTCCCACTCGGCGAGGTGCTCACATATCGAGGTTAAGGTATCTCTTAATCCAGTCTTTGCTTAAATTAATTTTTAGATATGTATTTTCTATGTCAGCAAGATACATACTGACCACTGTTTTTATTTCACGATTTTTTCCAATATTTTTTAATGAAAGTTCATTCACCCACCATTGCATTTATTGTAATTTGCTGTAGAGTCTGTTGACATCACAAAATTAATAGCAACAACAAAAAGAATACTGAATAAATTTGACTTGTGTTTTGAAGCACTCTGGAATAAAGGCACTAAGCATTTGGGGCTCATCTACAGGAGGCAGGGAATGCCACACTGAAAAATGTAACAGAGGTTCCATTACAGCTAATCGTGGATGAGAAAAAGTATATTGTATTCTTATCAGTTTAATTTAATGTTTTCACAGATTCCTGTATTACATTTCAAGATATGCAAGGATTTTCTGAATAAAAGCTTCTTTTTTCTGTCCTCCAAAACATACCTTTGTAAGTGCTTAGTGAAGAAAAACTGCTTAGTCACACATTTCTCACACGTTTGAGTCTAGGTTTTTGTCTCTACCCATTGCACACAAACAGCAACTAAAAAGATTATTTGATAGAGGGGTTTTTTTTGGAAGAGATATAGTCCATCTGTAAATGACACTAATCTGTGAGCTGTACGGTTCCCCTGTTATTTTACCTGCCACCCATAAGGCGCAGTTTTATGCAAGGTACGCCCGGTGTGTCACGCAGCCTCGCCACTAGCTGGGGGGACTCCTGACCCATAAATGCTGGAGGCAGCAGGTGACGTTGGATTGCACCTGCACTGAAGATGCAATTCTGCCTTCCCTTTTGCAAAACTGAGGCAATGAAGTATGAAAGAAGCGTGCTTAGAAAAGCTCAATGAAGAACAAATCTCTCTCAAAATTCAGCCCTGTGTGTAAACATCAGTATTTTAAGCTAAACATTTCCAAAACTAATTTCATCTGCTTTTTAAGTACTTCATTTCCTTGCTGCAATTTGATTAGGTCTTAGATGCACAGCAAAATCTCTGCATGACATTTTTTGAATACTTGTGTGACCTTTACGAGGAAAAGTATACTTAAGAATAGTTTCCTGTACCTAATCAAATACGGCCTACAAAGTAGGTTGATAAGCAAAGCTGGTCAGCATTCCTTAATGAAAAATCCTACTCTAATGTACTCTTTCTTATTTATTTTCTTTTTTACTATCAGCAACACATCTGACAACAGCCCAGGTATTCAGGCCCTTGCAAGAGGATTTTCAGTATGCACAGTATAACGTCTGTAAATTGTCCAGCATAACATACTGTTCTGCTTTGGCATCTCAATATTTGTTTGCAGCAGGATTTAGCCTATTTAAGGCTGAGCGGAGGGAATTACTATTCAGGTAGGAAAAGAAGTTGCTCAGAACATTTGAACAATTTTACATCTTTCTCTTCAACTGTATTTGCATTTAAGTGCCTTTAGCCCATAATAACAGTAATTAATTTCCTGACCTGCTCAGCTGAACAGGGAAAGGGAAGAAACACTTAGCAAGCGAGCGAGAGCATCAGTAGATGTGCTTAACAAAACAGGGGGGAAATGCTACGAGAGTTTGAACTTCTGAGTGAAACTTGTGAAATACTAATTAATCTTTGTCGTCAATATAACAAAGAAACGTAATTCAAGAAGCCATGCAACATGGAGGGAAAAGCTACTTTTTGTATCTACCAACTATAATATTAAAAATATTTCTTATTCACCAGGTTGGGAGCGAGGCCTGCCTGCCTAGGTGCCTGCCACATACGGTACCTGCAGCAACACAAGATTCCTCTTTTCTCCATACATTTTTAACATTCCATCCTCAGTCAGGAATGCCTTGGTGATTTGGAGAGGTGATTAGGTTGCATTCCTGTTATTCCTAGTACGGGAATCAATACTAATTCACTTAGCTTTATTTTATAATTGTCTAAAGAGATGTCACAGCAGCCTCCAAAGAGGGAGAATGCTTCCTGCGCCTGCAAGAACACTAGTAAGAACTGGCTCAAGGTAACCACCCAGCAAGACCTGTTTGCTGAAGGAAATGAATTATTAATCAGGAGCTTGCTAGTTTTAAAATGTTTGACAATTTTAAGATAAAGGAAAAACATAGCCTGGAGAGTGATATCAAACCCAGACCCTATTGAAGTCATGTGGGAAGAGAAAAATACATAGTATAGATTTTGTAACCTGCAATAGATAGCGAAGAGAAATTAATTCAAAACAGAACCTCCTCAAACTCTGAAGAAGTTTAAATCCACTTTGCAAACTGCTCTTCTCTGTTCAACATGTAAACTTTGGGCTCGGATAGACTGCTATGGAAAAAGCATGTTCCACAGAGAAAAATACAACGGAAAACTCCTTAAACGATAGTATGTGAGTTGGACTCCGACCCCTGTACATACAGACAAGTGACAAATCAGTTGACTTGTGAAACGCACTTGACAGGTTATACATTTCAGATGAAAGGGCCATGGCTGGATGGAATAATACTCTGTATTTGTAGAAATACATACTTTACTTCCTTGGTTTCTTCTCTGAAGATCTTCGAGGGCTAAGCACTTAATACTGAATAACCCGCCTGGAAACTATTAGTAGCTTGTACAAGAGTCACTGAGAGAGACAACCTGAACCACAAGAGAAGGTAACAGCCTTTATCTCCAGTCTCTGAGTTCGGAACTACCTTATTTCTAAATCCATCAGAAATCCACCTGTGTGCCTACCTGTAGAGCAAATTCTTTCAGCACGAATATCCTCTAAAAGCAAATTCCTCTACTGCTGCAGCCAGTGAGACCAGCGTTTGGTCCCAAAAGAACTCCAGACAAATTCAAGCCATGATTTCAGGCTATTTTGCTTAGCATGAAGCAACACCTCAGTTGCAGTAATGTCCATGCCTTCCCCCCCCACCCCTCTAAAGCTGTTCTACAATATTCTTTCTTCAAGCTCTATCACATCCAGTTTTATCAAGGACCGAGTCTTTTAGACAGAGGTTTCAGTTGGCTTAAACTATTGAGTTCCCCAGGATAAGAATCAATAACCATTTAATATTTAAGCAGCTTACAAGCAACAATTGCTCTCTAGATGTGGCAGCAGCGTTCCAACTACGGAGAAGTTTTGCAGATCAAAATGCCAGAACTAGCAAGGTATTAGCATGTATTATGCCTATCTCTATTTGAGGACTAAGTATCACACTTACAGGACAAAATGATACCTTCCAATGTTTACTTTTTTCCCCACTGAGTGCATCCTATTTTGCTCTCAGTGAGGTAAATCTGACTTGGGGCAGATCATCAACAACATGGCTTTCAGAGAAAGACAAGTCAGAAGTCAAGCAAAGCCTAAGCAGCAAGTGCTTCAGCTGCCTCTTCCAGTAAAGCAGGTATTTTTGATCAGTTCATCCCCAGCAGGCAGTCCGTAGCTGTTTTCTTCTCTCGAGATACGTTTTGCTGGGGGTCAGCTCCTGAGAATATATTTCACAACTGCCGAAACAGAGCAATTAAAAGAGAGTTTATGTGCCAACCAGCTAAATGTAGCAAGATGTTACGGACAGGTTGGGAGGTCAGCACCAAGAAACCACATACTACATAATAGTATAATGTATATATAGAGAGAGACTATATACAATATGCCTTCACAGACAGATATATCCTTTGGTCTCAGAGGTATCACTAGCAGAAAAGACAGCTCCAAGTGCAGGTTAGGCAGGGAAAAGAGCTCACGTAAACCCCTGTACTGACCCCAATTTACGGGCTTTCCTTCACATCTACATATATGCATTGACACACAGTGGTATAAACAAACAGTTTCCAAATACCTTTTCCCTTCCAGTTAGTAGCTGAGAAGTAAGCCCTGTAAGAACAGGTCAAACAAGTATAAATATATATATATTTCCTGTCTGAAATCTTTAAGATTATGGACAAATTTGGCAGAATAGATATCTTTTCACATTGATAGAGGAAGGCTTAAAAGCAAAATAATCCCTACTCTTTTATAAGCAGCGTGAATACTTTAACAGTGAACACATTCTTAAGTTTTAAGGGAAATCAATATGTTATTTATTCCAAGACTTTAAGAAGAGGTAAGAAACCTGAAATGAGGATTGTCTAGAGATTAAGAGCGTGGGTCCTTGTAATCCTCAGTTTGCCTTTTTATCCTGAGAAAATGTACTTATTTGTTGCAGACAGTTGGCTGCTCCATGAACAACACTAATCTGTTGACCGGGTGAATGATCGTTGATGTCTGAGTTTGCAAGCAATGCTGTTTCCCTGAAAACTCTCATTACAAGATTCTTGTCATCTATCAGTGCAATGAAGATATTGCTGCAACACCATGCACTAATCAGTTGTCATTGTCCCTTCCTGGGTGTTAATTTTCTTTATTTTCCTGTACTCTCCTCATGGCAAAAAACAGTTGAATTGAGAGTAAAGAAAACAGTCAGCTCTGACTCCTTGATGCTTTCTGCACGTCTCCCCAGTTTGCTTTTTGTGTCATTCCTCGCTACCTAGCTACTCGGGAGTGAGCTACTCAGAGCATGTTCTCTAAGATGCATTCTGTTTGATAGCTGCCTATGAAAAAAAACACTTAAATTCTTATGAATTCTTGGTTTTTAAAATTGTTTGATGACTTTGAAGCATTTGTCAGCTTTGAGTAGCTCCATAACCGATTAAGTTCCTCATGATCTACAGAGGATTGGGGCGGTCCTTACTGACTCTGCAAGAGGATAGATTTTTCCCATTGTAAAAGCAATCCCAGCGACTGCTCTGGGGCTCTGAGGACGCAGTATGATGTTCCAAGGCAGGTGAAATGGCAGATTTAGCATTTACAGGAGCTGAATAAGAGGTAGGTATCAGCAGTCTTTTACGTGGGCAAATCCCCAGTAACAAATAGTTCCTGGTAGTTCCCAGCCTCTAACATAGATTCTTCAAGGAAGCCAAGCCTGACAGGTTGTCTTTAACCTGGTACCACCCAACAGAACAGCAAGAGCAGCTAATCACACCAGTACTGAAAACTGCGGGAAACAAAATTTGTAGAGTCAGAGAGACCTAATCTCTAACATGCCTGGGCAGGAATCAAGTCTTCCGCTCACAGACACCGTTTGTCTGACACCCCTTCTGTGCGTGCCAGCGTACGATGGGAATAACAATGCTGGATGCAAAGCCACCAGCAGTGTCTGAGAAGGAAAGCCCTGTGTGCAGCCCTTTGGTATCTCGAGTAACACACTCCAATTTCCAGCTACCCCAGATGCAGAAAACAGAGATCCAGATCCAGACTGTTTCCTGCAGAGCCACTAAAGTCACAATAAAAACAGAGCAGATGAAAAATACCAATAACTGTTTTCTTGATAACGCTGCCTTCTCTCACTCAGGATTTGAGGGGTGCTACTTCTGACTATGTGTCTGTATATTACACCTGTAGTGGAGACAGGGGGATGACTGCTACACCCACTGTGCCTGAGCAGGGATGAAGATTTGAGCTCTTATGAGTAATTTGGGGTATGCTAAGCATCTGCTTTCGCTGCTGAACTACGGAGGCTGCCAGCTCTCAAAATTACATGTAAAGAAAGATTAAAGCCCCAGATTTTTTATTTTTTTTTTTTAAAGGACACTATGGCAGCTGACTCTGTCTCTGCGCTGGACATACTTGTGTCTCTAGGCGTTTAGGGCCTGTACCCACGGTATCATCAGCGGAAATACTTCCTCTAGGCACTTGCTGGCTCAAGAGGCACAGGTGAAAGATATTTGCAAGCAGGATGACCTATGCTACTTTTTTTTATTCAAATTTAGAACATGACTTACATAAATGAACCTTCTCCAATTGCTAGGGTGTTACAAAGATGTCTAAGCACAGCTTAGGGAGCGCATTTCTGAGGTAACACTTGGATCTCTGCAACATACAGCATTACAACACAGATCTACGTGGACTTGCAGGTTCATAATTAGTAATGGATGCATTATGTTAAGCATAGCTAGGCTCAGGGATGATACATCTGAGATCTGCTCTGCGTGGTATTTTTGCTCAGAACTCTTAACTACAGAGACTTACTAGTAGAGTTTTCCAAGAGAAAATATGTTACTATCATGTTTACTGGTCAATTACTGCTAAGGAAAACAAATAACTTGCTTAGTTAAAGTAATTATAAACCTTGTGCGAAGAAACAAAAATTAAGTTAAGCTAGCACAACTCATTTCTTCACCATTTCCCTGCTGGCAAAATAATTAAATTATATTTTGCAATTTTTAAGTATATTTAACATAAATTATTGATTTTTTTATAGTATCATTATTGAGGAGTCTACTATTTTTCAGGAGTTGCAAGAGCTTTCACAACTCCAGATTCTCACCACATCTGATTTAAAAGCAGATGAACATATGAAAATGGTTTTACTTGAAATTCCCCACTAGCTACAGAAGCATTTTGCAGATGTTTTCTTATACACAGGTATTTGCCAGCTTTGTTAGGAACAAAACGACAATGAGGAGTTCAAGCCTACCTCATCACAGTGGACAATTCTATTTTATTTTTCTCTGACCATGGCAGTCTTTCCAGAGCAACGTGAAAGAGAAGATTTTTAACAGAAGGCTTCCTTTCTGCAAGTTACTATTTTCCTGATACCATTAAAAGAACTTGAGGGCCAGACCTATATCTTCTGAAATTCTCTCCTTATTTCCTTTAATTTGATTTCTTTCAATATTTCTGAACTCTTTCAGATTTCTTTCTAAACTTTTCTCTTTGATGCCCACCTGGAACTTAGAATGCTTTCTATACTGTAATTAGTCTCTTGGAAGTTTCTGGGTCCTTAGGAAGGCACAAAGCTGTGGACATACAGGTTGCATAAACTCCCGTCACCTGAGCTCCCCACTCTGCAACCGGTTTAAATTGATTCAGTGCTAAAAGAATGATACAGCTGCATACATTTAACCTCTCTTTTATTATCTTCTTCCCCCTCCTCCTCAAATGATTTAGCTGCTGGGTCATCTAAGTGATTAACTACAGCTATATTTTTGTAATCAAACTCTAAATCAGAGCCTGTGACCATTTGCACTTGGGTTGGATTTACTGCTGTTTGGATTGGTATTGTTGTATTTAGCTTTTCCAAAATAACCGTGTTGTTTTATGTTTTTGACATAACACAGACACTGAGATGTCTTTTTTTCATCATCTCTCAAGTATGTTAACTAATCAGCATTTCTATATTTCATGGTTACAGTCTCCTAGCAACAAAACTTTATCTTAAACTGACCCTTGTTGTTTTGGAGACCCTGTGCCCGGAGCATGTTACATCTCTTCTTTTTCTCATACTTAGTACTTTGTTCTCATTTTGATTACCTACCAGGTTTATGTTCATCATCTTGCCTGAAATAAAGCATCAGGAATATGCTAACATTTAGACTCACACTACTCCTACTTCTGGTCGTTCCCTTGCAAATGATCCACGAGTCTGTCACTTAGCAAACTCTTCCCTTACAGAAAAAAGAAACAAAACCAAAAAACGGCTTTGGAAGCTCAACTGCACTTTTCTGAGTGCCTCACAAAGAACATTCACACGTCCCAGCTCTCCCATCCTTACAAGCCTGTGGGAAGACTCTCATAAACTGCCATAAATGGAGTATTGGTTTCCTCAGGACAAGGGGTATTTTGCTGCTTGGGAACTTGCGACCTCTCCCGCTTCCAACGACCAAGTGGGAGAGAAACATCCCAAGGAGAGCCTGACAGTCTAGCTGGGCAAAGAGAAAGGCAGATCCACCTGCTTTGCATCCTGTGAGAAAATCAGATGCTGAAGAGATGGGGAGGCTTTGCAAATATCACAATTAGTGCAAAGGAAAAATGAGCAGGAACAACAAAAAAAAAAAGTCAAACTTTATAATGCTGGCAGCTTCATGGAGAATACCTGCAGCTCACACTAAGGCAGAGCAGCTTCACTTGGTCACTTGTAACCCTGATTGCCAGGACTTCAGATCTTGCCAAGTTCAGTCAAAAGTAGAGAATAGCTTTGACCTGCATCTCTCCCTGTCCCGGGCACAGAACACACGCATTAGCTCACCTGGATGCTGCACACCCCCCACCCCCCACATATTTAGGCTTATAGATGTTTCTTGAGCCCTGTTTCTTCAGTACTCATGCAAAAAAAAAAAAATGTTGTTTGTGTAAAAGCTAGACAGATAAAGTGAAAGACTCATACGGTACCAGCAAAGAGGCTTAGGTAGTCATGACAACCACGTCAGTGCTTATAAAACTTCCCTTCTTCATAATCTTTTTTGCAGTTAAGATAACACACAGGCGAGCTGTAAAAAACGAATATCTGATCTGCAGCAATAAAATGAGAAGTAAAATGTTCATAACACCCAAATAGTGGAAACTGAGACACTGACAATTGTTTGGTGTCATTAACAACAATAGTTTTGTGCAGTTTCTGTAAGGGCTCCTCAGTGCGTCCAGGCTTAAGAGACCAACAGCCTGACCCAGATTTGGGGTGAGCCGGGAAGGGAAGGAGGGACAGGGTTAACACTGCTTTTAAGGGAAGAAGATCAAACATTAAATACACATAAGACATTATAAGTGTATTCAAATTCTCATGTACTTATTATTTCCTTCAGCACCTGGTACCAGAAAGGCTCTGCTGCTCCAGTCCCAACAGAAGGGACATCTGCATGATTTGTGGGTTCCCGCAAACCATCCTTACTTTAGCAAGAATAAACATCCATATTTTTCCTTCAATCTTCTATGCTCATTACTTTTTAACTTGGTTTTCAATGTGGAAATTTAAAATCCCTCTCAGTCTTATCGTGCACAGGTGGAAACCAAAACACACTAGAAATAAATACCCCTCTCTACCCCAGAGAGGAGTGAATGGATTTGCTTCCAGCAAGAAGGGAGCGACTGCTGTCAATAAGACAAATCACCATCTTTCTAATCAAGTGTTAAACTCAAGAAAATTGCAAAGCTTTATATACCCAAGTCTGCCAAGGAGTCATATGTTGCTTCAAAGGAAAAAAAAAAAAAAGTTTGGCATCTGTACTCTTTAGTTACTGAATTTACTTTCATGTACTATTATTACAGTTAAGAAGTTATCATTTACTGAGGGGAAAAAAAAAGACTTTTATAATAAAATATATATGGTCAGCATGTTCATTTTCTCGTCTTTCTCTCAGCTACGAAGAATAATTCACTGACATCCGTAAGAATTCTCAAAGTTTACATGATACTGAACTTACAAGGTCTCCACCACCAGTCTTGGGGAAAGAGCTCCATCTTCTGGGAAACAGCCCTTCAATGGTCAGGGAGGGACTGGTTCTTGATGGATCATCATGTCTGTTCTCCAGGATCACACAGCGAATATCAGGGGTTTATCAGAGATGTTTATCGGTGCAGGAGTGTTCATCTCAGACACCAGTCTCTTGTGAGCTGGTCTGTAGATGGCAGGACTGTTAATGCAAAGAAGAGCGGCTGAGTAAACAGAGACTTACCAGCATCTCAAAAAAAAATCAGTGAGCACAGCAAAAGGAGCATTTTACCCAGAAACCCAATGTTGAAGCAGGTGAGTAACCCAAATCCACAATCAAGTTGGTATAAAATACAAACATCATCCTTAGTATGATCTCTGTCACAAGTTCCATAGTTCACATAATGGATATGATGAGAAATTATTGAAATGGCTCTAAACCTCCAAAATTAGTGATACCAAATATAAAAATATTTACGAAGCGTAACACAGCATGGCAAATACCTGAGGAGGCATCTTCTCCAACAGGCAAAGACTTTAAGTTAGCTGCTGGTTCTGCATATTGGAAAAAATTGTCTCATGATTTGGGGTAGGGTATTTAACGACCTATATAAACAGCAGTTTTGGATGGAAGCTCTGCATTTCTTTTTTACTCAAAAGCATCCACATAGTGAATTTCCTTGTCCCATTAATCACAAATACTGCGTTATACAAAGGCTGTGCCTATGTTCCATATGCTAGCAATGCTAAGGAGGCTTGTTAGGTGGAAATCAGTGATTTAAAGCTGTATGATTTTGTCAGATGTGATTCTGCTTCAGCCAGGTAAAATTTGACTGAAGTCAAATAAGCAAATAAATAGGCCGGTCATCTTCCTATGAACACTAATACCAATTCTTGAGAATGTTCTGTTATTCTATACAATGTAGTTACTTTTAGTGTTAGACATTCAGTCATTTTTATGTAGCTTTCACCAGCACTGGGATAACTAGCTTCATCTTTCGATTCTTGTCTACTTGCTCATTAGCTACAGAAAGATGATCTTAAAATACCTTCAAGGGTAACTGATCTTATTAAACGTCTCCACCTTTTTTTTTCAGAAAGTAATGGGCCTGGAACGAATACAATGAAAAGTAAGTTCCCTAGCTGATCCCGGGGAGCTGTGCATCGTGCTCCTGGACTGATCTGTAGGGAGGGGGACTCCTATCAGGCAACAAATGAGGACAAATAATCATTCTTAGAGAATGCTCATGATAAAAACCCATCTGTACCACCACCTAGTATCATTAAAAGTAGGAGTCCTCTACAGGCATCAACGAGAGTACATTTCCCATTACTTCTTGGGTTTGGTTTGGTTTGGGGGGAGGCACGTTCAGGTTTTTTTTGTGTTTTTTCTTTAATGGTATGGACTTTAAGGCTTTGATGTGTAGCTTTACTTTTAGCACATTGATTTACCTCGTGGTGAAAAAAAGCCCAAGTTGCTTGTAAAGCAAAGAACCTATTTGAAGATGTTAGCTTTTTTTCTGATTGCAGAATGTCTGTGAGCAGAACATAATGTCACCAGTTTGATTTAATCGCAGGTGATGTTTCATGGTTTTTCTTTTTCTGCTACATGAATTGAATGAATTGTGTTCACAGATCTCCTAAATCACAGAGAATATTTTCTCTCGGTTGAAGCCAGAAGACAAATACTTCAAGAGCAACTATAAATCCTAGTTGGACTGAGACAATCACAAAGAGAGGGTCTGCGATAGGCGTCATCTAGAGTCCCTACTCAAAGCAAGAAATGAACAATAGAGCAGCTTCACTCCACAACGGAATTTCCAGTCTTCATGAAATGCTTTCACCCTCTTTTTTTTTGTCCCTCTCCTTGTCTGCGTCTCCAGCTTATAGACAGAATCAGTGTCAGAGATTAACGGTTACTTTAAATGTTTTCTCTCCTAGCTCCTACTCGGAACATTATTCTCGACTTCTGCTGAATTTGGTGCAACACATCTAACTTTTGTGGCAGCCAGGACCAGCTTTTGACACTTGCGAATTTCAGACAGATTCTGCCTTTCTACAAGAGCTCTGCAATTTCTCTTTTACTACAGCAACTTCACACTGACCGTGAAGTCTAATAGAGCCTAATTTATTAAATCACAATTTCCCCTCCTCCCCCCCCCCCCATTTCTTTAACCAGGGGTTTCAAAAAGAGGGAGAGCAAAAGGAAGATCTACTTTGGTGCCTGCATAGACTGTTTCTCCGCCTGATATTTGGTTGTGGGAAGGTCAGTCTTAATGACTGTTCAGGAATAATATGGAGCTGCTCCCTCCATCCAGAGCTGTAGCAATGGCAAGGAGGAAAAGGGCATCGAATATCTGCCAGCCCCCTTGGAAATCGCAGTCCAGTGTGAAAGGCTGCTGGCTCGTCATTGTTGAGCTGTGTGCCAAGTCCTGAGAAATCGCCCTGGAGAGGAGAGGGAGGAGAAGGGAGAAGGGTAAGGGAAGGGGACACCAGGAGAGCAAATGCTGCCAGTGCCAAAGAGCCTCCCCTCAGCGCTGCCCGAGACACTGCCTCCCTCCCTGAGGGGACAGGAGCCTTTGCTCCTGCGGGCAACACTGAGGCACATCCGTCTGCTCCAGAAACAGCCGCCCGGTAGTGAGAGAGATGGGTTTCACCCAGTGTCCTCCCTGCCCACCATCACAGCATTACCTGGGAGGCAAAACACCACCCTCATGTGCCATTTGTTACAAAATCAAGTGATGTGTCACACAAAAGCTTTGGTTTTCTTTAAGCTTTCTCTGCAAAGTCAGGGAGAGGTCGGAACTGCCTAGTTTCCCATCCAAAAATAACTTTTTGCCGAGCTTTAATCAATGAACTTGAAAAGATTTGCTGATTCAGACTATAAAATACAATTTTAGCTCCTCACCCGTGGTGCAATCAGTTCTTTGTAACACAGATCAACAGGGAAACCCCACTCCAACATAAGGTACATAGAGAGCAAAAGCCACTAACAAGTATTTTACTAGTAGTCCATATAACGCTGAAGTGTTCCAGCTGGTTCTAGAAGTTGTTTATTTGCATGAGGTGGCAACAGTTTGCTTTCTCTATGTTTGTTATCCATGTGCGCAAATAAGATAAAGAAGAGAAAAGAAAAATAGCCCCGACGTTACTAGAGCAGCTGTATTACTGCATTATAAGCTGAGCTGCAATGTTTTCCTGCACCTTTTTACCACATCACTTCTTGGACGATGCAACTCCTGAGATGTTGCATTTAATTTAACAGTCTGTGTAATGGTTGGGACGGTGTGACATAAATAGTGAACAGAAATGGAGCTTTTACAATGACAAATCACCCTGTTCCTAGGGATTTAGAGCAGGATTCTTTTCCTCTCTCAAAGGCAAAAATCACTTTAATTAACTGTTTCTCCCTATCAGTTCACGTAATTTGTTCTTGGTTAGGTATCTTACAGCCGAGGATGGCATCACCTACAGCCACCACACACAGGTAGCTGCATTTAAAACAGTGTGCACCAGGCCTCATTCCGAGTCTCCTCTTTCCTAGGGATGTCCCAAGGGAAATTTCCACCTGCCCTGTGCCTGCTGGAGCCACATCCGTTCTCTGCCAAGAGAACTGCTCAGGGGGCTCTCAGCAAGCTTTGCTGCCTATTTTCTAGGTGGTGTAAATGACTTGGAGCATACCAAAGTCCTCAGCAGCCATGGGCTTGATGCCGCTGGGGAGTAAGCGCCCGTATGTTCAGCACTGAACACGTCAGGAGAAAATATTTGAGGAGAGCTGAGCCGATGCCCTGCTGAGAACAGACGTACATTTTTTTCCATCAGCTCTTGCATCTCCTGTACTCAGCAGATGTTAAAGTCAGGCGATCAATTGAAAAATAAAAATTCAAATATTTACCCTGCAATTGCAAGCTCTGCAAGGGCCTGAGCGTATAATTGTAAAATAAGAAATAAATACTAAAATGAAAAAGGCAGTACTGTACTGTTGTGTCAGACACCCAGCAAATGCCGGGGCTTTGCCGTGGGAAGCACAAGGTGTCCTGTAATACCTCAGCAAAAATACCACATTGAGAAAAATAAAGGCAGCACCCCGTTGGCTTTAAGGTGTAGCTGACATATGGTATATTTTGCCTTGTCTGTGAGTAATTTTATTGCCTGTTTTTGCCTAGCTGTTCTTTTTTCAACGTGACTTCAGAAGAATGATAATTAATATTAAAATAACCATGGGCTCCTTTTCAGCTTTTCCAGACTAACATGAGAGGCCCATACTAAAGCACATCCACTACAGTCAAATATAATTAGGCGCATTTTACTGCCTCCCTTTCCCAACCTCTAAGAAGAGTTTTCCTCGGAGGATGGAAAAGTTAAGAAAATGAAAGACGATGTGCCAGCCAGGTCTGACCAAGACAGGGAAGACACTTCTGCTACCATGTGCCTACTACATTTTTAGGAATTCGCGTGGAAATATCCTCATGCTTTTCTCACAATTCCTGTAATCCAGTAATCCCTTTACACACATCTCTAAAAACATTTCTGCTACCCATAAGCTACTTCTTGCCTGTGACGCTGCACAATGAATGTTAAAACAGAGATGATGATCATACTTAAGTTCCTGAAAACTCCCCAGTGCCACCCAGCAAGAGCTAGATGTTAAACCACCCTCCTTTCCTGCTCGCAGAAAGACATACCACTCTGGTCTAAAAATTCAGATAGGGGTGCGATTTAAAGTTCGAGGCATATGCAAAGTACTACGTTTCCAGACAGACCTATGACTGGGATCGTCCTCTGCTCAGCACCCAGACCAGGATCAGGCATGTCCGATGCCAGCCTGCGTGCACTGGTCTGACGGCTCTTATTGCTACGCCAGTGACTCTGCTCTGAGGGGTTTGCTTTCAGGACCAGACGCGGTGCTTTAAGATTGAGCATTATAGATTGACTCATGCACCTCCAAGACTGGTAAAACCGTTGTTATTGACTCCGATGGCTCCAGGGTCAGACCCTATAGTCAGTAGCACATATGGATGGAACCTTACCTTGTAACCACAGTAAGCTTTTCCCTTTCTCCTCTACCCCATTTCCCCATAAAAATTGATGACTATAAAACGATAGCTTTAGAATTCAAAATACAGGATCGTCTTTGCTGTCAGACAGAGAATGACAACACAAAAATGAGAGAAGCTATCACTTAAATTTATCAAAAGGCTATCTATAATCACTTAGGGTTGTTAGTAGGTTGGCCTGACTGACCCTGCACTGCAGCCATCCCTCCATACTTATTAAAATTATCTCATTTTGACAGAATTTCAACAAACTGTGGCCCAAACAATTACATGCTTTTCCATAGCAATTTTGAAATTCTGAAACACCTGGAGATAAGTGGAAAAACTGCTAGCTGTCTATCAGCAGAGCTCTTCTAGAGATGGAATAGCACTGTCTTTCTTGCCGTTTCTTTGAGATAAACTACTGATGTACAATAATAAAAAATGCACATTATTAGGAGGAGTGAAAGCAAAGACTTCATACTGAATAACTGGTTTGGGGCTATTGAAGTTCTGTGGACTACTCAGGCTCCATGACGTTTAAATACTCACCAATTTTTGTAGTTAAGAAAGTACGTATTGTGTTTCTGGGGAAAATGTTCTCAGTGGCTGTAAGTAACGCACTAGAGGGAAAAATTAATCATGCACAGTTGAATGCACTTCTTTACAGGAAAAGGATGTCCATTGTACAACCCGCGCACAGCCCAGCTCTGCGGCTCCTTTTGTGTTCCTCTAATGAAATGACGAACAGAAACGCTGTCAGCTTTCTGAGGACGGCGGGGAGATAACAACGTTCCCTGCCTCTCAGCAGCTCGCAGAAGTTACCTGGACACAGTCCCCTATATGTTACCCTCAGCATTGTCTCCCTGCCTTTCCCATTTTTGAATCTACAGAATATTTAAGTAAAGCTCAGGGAGAGTTTGCTGCCAAGCTCCAGGTACTTATTTGTGAACATATTTGGGGCACTCACCGTGAAATGCTGCTGTGGAGGCTAACCAATAACGGATACCAAACCCTTCTTAAAAGGTAGCGGCCAAAGGATCTGAAAGCCACTGACACCACAACAATATATGGAAAAGGAAAGGAAAAAACAAACATTGCGGTTTGGTCACACCCCACTACTTAATATTCCTACCTGCTTGCTAAACCAAACTGAAAAGGAGCAGAAACCACGTTTTAAAAAAAGATGCTATAAATAAAGCACTTTCAAATATGGGTTGTTTCACTACCATTTTGTTTATGGGAAAGTAATAGCTTGCAAAAAGTATCTTCACTACCTTCACTCTGGATGTATGTAAACAAGCTGCAGAGTGGTGTGCTCTCAAGGCTTCTGTAACTGGCAATATTGCTATCCGATTCAACATTTTAAAGGAAAAGAGACTTTCACTTTTTAAAGGGAATACAATTTGAGGGCCACTTACCTCCCTCTGTAACCTTTATCTGTACATACATTTCTCCAGGGAAGTATAAATCAAAATCTTTATGTGTCAAATAGCTTAGTGTCAGCAGACCAGCGAGTCATATACTATAAACTATACAGAATCCCAGGAGCTTTGTGCAATTGGAGTAGTAGCAGCATGCAAACAGTAAAGCATAAAACCACCCAGAATGTGCTTTTCCTGCTCAACCAGTTCATTTTGATTATTAAATGGCCACGCTGCAGCTCTTGTCTCCTTTTCGCGCTCACTTCTTATGAGTGTTCTGACAGAGAAGCTTTACTGTCAGGCGTGCAAGGCCATTAAGTGAATATTGGAGCAGATTTAGAAAAATTGCATTTTGCGTGGTTGTAACATGTACTGGCACCAGACAGGCAATTTTGAAGACTTATATTTACGTGGTTCGTGTGGGAAACCTTATCAAGTAACCTCTGTACTCAGGGAAACAAGCTGCACTGCTGAAATTCTTGACTGAACTACTTCTGAGCGACATGCCCCCTCTAGATGATTCTTGGTCTTGGTGAATAATTCCAAACAACAAAGCGTTATAGCAGTGGTTAGCCACTTGCAAACGACTTACAGTAGGGAAGGGTAGCTCTGAAAAGCCAGTTTTCCCCTATGCTTACTTATTCACCAAGTTCTGCTTAAAAGACAGTTGGATTTGCGTGGTCTGTAGAACTCACTGAAGAGTCAACTAGGCTTTTAAGTTATTTTCACTCTTTCTAGTGTTTTGGGTAAAAGCAAGGAGACCCAATACCATTGCTTTGCTTGTCACAAGACGACAACAAAACCAGAAAATTGAGAATGGGCTGTTTCTCAGGTACTACCTATGCTCACCGAGTACGATTTTGATAAAGCATTTCCACCAGCAGAGTCCTGGGTACTATGAGCTCACTGCTGCAGATTGTAGGATTTTGCAGGAATAAACCGTGGGTGTTCACAATTAATAAGCCAAATTCTGGCAGCCCCTATGCCAGTAATTCCAAAGTCACTCTGGGTTTATAAAGCTGTAAAAGGAACCCTAACTAATGCTAGATATAGCCCAGATGACCCTACAGCCTTATAGCTGCTGTTTCCAGGAAAATGCTAACCACAAGGGATCTCTTCTGGACTAGAGTATGATTTGACTTCTACAAGCACATCACAGACAAATCCACCTCAACAACGACGACTTATGCGCAGGATTAAATGCAGTTTCTAAATGCCTTTTTTTTAAAAAAAAAAAAAAAAGTATTCTCCTATTCTGATGTTGTATTATCTTTCATAATCATTCATCTTCTAAGAATAAATGGCACTAGAAACATGTAAAAGCTAAAATTGTCAGTATACTGTTTCCCCAGGCAGACTGAAAGGCCCTTGTCTTTTGAGATTGATGATTAACAAAAAGTTTTGATAGATATAACAACCAGAGACTTTGAGTGAAAGCAAACAGAGAACTAAATGAATGTGGATCACAGTGGAAGCAGATAGTTAAGACTTTTTCAACTTTTCAAAACCAATATTTTTTGTTTAAAAAAAACCCACAAGACAACACATTTCAAAATGTTAGATTTCCACATCCCACCCCTCCACCCACCCCCTTTTTGTCTTGTAACAAAGCGCTGAGGTCAGTTTCTTGTGCCACAAACACACACTGACTTGAGCAAGGTGGAGAAATACCTGTGACCAATCATACAGACCCTGCGAGCACAAATCCAGAAACTCAGCAACAAAAGACTGGCTGTACCTGAAGCAAAGAGGAAAGTGCCACATATGCTTTTAATAACTAGTAAAACATTCTCAGCAGCATGAAAGTAATGTTACTTAATGCCATGACTTAGGTTGTCTTATGAAAGAGAAAAAAAAAAAAAAGGAATCCAACATTTTCATAGTAGTGACCTAAAAACCATGAAGTATCAAACATGAGCTACATACACACCAAAAATGCAAATGACTTATCCAACTGAAAATTCAAATTCAAATGCTAATTTGTCTTTAAATAAATCATGATTATATACTATCGAGTCAATTTGCAAACCAAACTTAAAAGATGCATAATTAACAAGATGTCTGTTCCACATTTATCTGTAAGAAAATATTTCTAGCTCTCCTGTCTATCACCTTTCCTATACCACGTCAGACGTGCACTCCTTAACATGACCTCAAAGGCTCTCTGCTCTTATCCTACCTCCCGAGCTCCCTGAACGATAAGGTTGACTCCTGTCCTCTCCCAGCCAACAATGCCAGTCTTGAACACATACCACTACTCTATATGTAACCCCAGACCCCGTATCTATACTGACAGCCCACATCTAATACTCTTTCAGATGGTAATGAGAAAAGCAGCTTTGGGTGTCCCTCTGGTGACTTCCCCAAAAGGTGACTAAGAAAAATACAAGGCTTCTACATATGAGATGCCAAAGAAAGCTTTTTGCTCATAACCCAGCCAGGCACTGTCTCCTCACTGTTTGCAGCAGTAAGCAAAAGACATTCCGTTGAGACGGACCATTATTGGAGGACACTGGAAATAAATTTGTTTTGCACTGATCATTGAGTCAACGTGAGACAGACACGCTGCCATTGCTCAGCTGGAAAAGACTAAAAGTTGAGAAAGGCTGTTGGACTAGTGATGCTGGCTGTGCCGGGACGCACTTCCCCTCCCGCTCGCTCCTTTGGGAATGCACCCTGACTTTTGCAAGCAGCCATGCCCCGACAGCAAGTCCATCTACTGAGGAAGAAACACGGATCCACTGAAAAGCTGCGGCTGGACAGGACCTCCGCAGTCACCTAATTCTGCACCCTCCTCCTGAAAAATACCCCCACACTTTTATAGGGCAGGCCTGTGTCTGGAAAAGAGACAACGCTTAAAAATAAGACATAGCAGTTCTTGTTCCGCAGTCTCTCAGTGCGGGTGTAAATCCAGATTAATTTAATTGACTTCAGTGAAATCCTTGCAAAACATCACAGATGTAAGTAAAAAGCCTGAGGATGGATGGGACAGTAAAATGCTGCAATGCTAGAAGGAAAAAAATCTAGCAATATGAGTGGTTTGGGGGTTTTTTAAATCCTGATATGGAAAAGTACTTCAAAGAACAAACTCTATAAAAGCTTCAAGTATGTGATTATGTCTCATGAAAACCAGTGCAACTAAGGATATACCTTATAATAGGCACGCTTTAAAGCACAACAGTAACGTTTTTTCCTGGAATTGGCTTTAGTCCCTCTTACTTCTTTTCCTATTACAATTATCTACATTTTCCAGCTGTTGTCATTTTAGCCTCCTCCCTTCCAGGGCTTGGCTTACACATTCTCAGAAGCACTTCTTTATAGCAGTACACTGGACATTTATTTTTCCAGAGGATTTCTTATATCTAAAAACTTGCATTTTTTTTTCCCTGTGGAAAGCCAGAAAGACCCCAAAACCTCCCATATACACTCACAGAAGTGACTTTGTTAACGCCCTCCATGCACACTGATGTCTGCCAAATACATGTGAGCTGTCGGCATAGGTGCTGGTGGCCTTCTCTACCATTTTCCTGACTCTGTCAAAATAAATATACGTATATCAAGAGTATCAGTAGGAAAAGTCCCAATCATTTCCTGCCCCTGCCCTTCCAGCCCGAGAAACCGGAGAGCTGCTGGAGCTCTGCGAGGTCCTGATGGCTCCTGTGGCCACACGCTGGCAGAGATCATAACTACCGTCATGTTTATGATAGCATCACGACTGACTATTTTAGCGATTGGATTATGGTTTATGCTACGGAAGTCCCACACTTCACCTGCTGGTAACTAGCTCTCCTGACACATGCACATGGTTGTCGCGTTCCTCAATTTATTCCTTGCCATCTGCTAGTCAGATGCTCCAACTAAATACAATTTTACTGTTCCAGTTCTCTTTGAAATAAGCTACTTTGCCCTTTTGTAGCTCCTCTGATCCGCTTCAGAGCATTCACTTTGCATGCAAACACCCAGGCTGTTATTATAGAGCAGTTGCTCTGATTTAAGCGAATGCCACAGAAGTCACTACATCTTTGACCAGCGAAGGGGAAGCCCAGGCAGTGCTCACACAGGCCGTCAATCAAGTGTCAGATTCACAAATGTCAAAACTGCTAATATAACTGGCATTTCCCCCCTCACTTGTTACCGAGCAAAGAAACACTCCCAGATGCCATCCTTTCTCCTTCAGACACACTTCTGCAGTGTGAAGAAAACCTTAATTTACCTTTGGGAGAGACCTATCAACTGCTGCAGCACCAGAGTTATCACTGCAATGCATGTAACGCTGACACATAAATTTAGCCCTGTGGGACACATCCTTAGCCGATGGGTGCTACTCTTGCTTCTTTGATTTCGGTGGCCTGCGCTGGTAAGTCATGTTCTTGCCAGAAGCACGTCCCAAAGAGCAGAACTGGCTCTCAACTGTGAGGAACACCTCTGAAATCCTTTGTGCTTCGTCAAGATTGCACACAGGCAAAGCAGCAGATTTTGGGGCTGACTGCAAATAAAGAATATGATAGTTTTCTTAAAATACAGGGTGAAATCCTGCTTTCCCAATGCTACTGTCGCCTTTGTGCTCTGAGGAGATTCTAGACTTGGACCGCTGCAGGTAAAGGTCTAATTTAATAGATAAAGCAGCCCTTTAAAACCATCCACCGAGGATCTTAACATTCAACATTTTTGAGAGGTGCCCATTCACGCTGCACTTCAGACACAGCACGAACTGAAAGCAACCAAAACATTAGCAACTGTCACAACTCCTCTGCCAGATCTGTAGGTTTCTCATGCAATTAATTTTCATGTTCTCATTTCCATGCCATCGGCAACCTGAACCTAAGGCCCACTCAGGAACGTTTACATTTTGCACTTTGCTTGTTATAATACCTTCAAGTGCTTCAAAATAGCGCTTTGCAAAATGACAGCTTATGCCATCATCTAAAAGCACTCTGCAAACGCATAAAGGATTTCTAACGTGGGTTTGTCTAAACGGCATCACCTCTCACTGTTCTCGTGTCCAGCCTGGCCGTGCTGGCGCTGCTGGCCTAGCGCAGGCAGGACACACGGGACAGCGCTGGGCTCCAGCCTTGTAGGGGGCTATAAAACAACCGAGAAATCAAAGAAAAACAAGGCTGTTAGCCTCTCTGGAACCTGGCAGGCAAACACTGCTTAAGCAAGAACATCTCACTGTTTCCTGAAGGGCCCATGATATATTTTCCCCAAAAGCCTCTTTTATCACTAGTTGCCGCTTCATTTTCTGCCTGGTGTCCTGAACAGGCTTTTCTTGGTGTAATTCAATAGTAAAAGACTAAAAGCAAGCAGGTAAATCAAAGGCACGTGACATTCATTATAGTAATCTTTCCCTCATATATAATAAATAACCTTTGCAAAGTTTGAAAGAAAAATTCCACTGTGCAGTTCATTTCCTTTTTTTTTTTTTTTTAAATAGTTGTGATATATCTCTGTTAGAAAAAAACAACCTTTAA
Source organism: Chroicocephalus ridibundus (assembly GCF_963924245.1). NCBI lineage: Eukaryota > Metazoa > Chordata > Aves > Charadriiformes > Laridae > Chroicocephalus > Chroicocephalus ridibundus. Next base: position 885,718 of record NC_086286.1, read on the forward strand.
ATACCATAGTAGTCCCAGGGTTTCAGGAGAGTAGCTGGTTTATGGGGAACTTGTTTTTTGGGCTTCAGATCAGCATGTTGGACGCAGGCAGGAATGGCAGAACGGTGTCAGAACGGAGCGTGATGCCAGACTCAGATGAACCGGACACAGCAACTTAGAGATCCAAGACTGTAAAATTTTCAAATACACCTTTGATCAAAGAAGTTTTGCGGCACAGTTTTTAATCCCATCAAGTCTGCACAAAGGTGAGACCTGGTACCGCTGAAAGCAGCTTGTTACATTTTGGCAACACAGCGTGTCCTTTGGTATTTTCAAGAGATAGGATACTGTATTTTAAAGAGGTTTTAATTTCTGAAAAATTAGGCTCTGAAGGCCTAGAGTCAAGCCTGGTGTAGCACAGACATATTCCTATGCAAAGTGACCTTTGCCAGGTCCGTACAACTGCTGTTTTCTTTGAGAAGTGAAGCAGTTTCTAGCGGACAGTGGAGAAGCAGACGGGTCTTCCATGCCAAACTCATTTACAACCAACCTCCTTTATGAAGTCCCATTTTTGCAACATCCCTATGTAGTGTCATTTGGGTTAAATCCTTTCATCTGCAATTTCCCATGCATGTCTACCTTAACTGAAAATATTTATATCAAATTTGATATTTAAGCAAATCATTTGTTAAAGAGCACTTGGAAACATATTTTCAATGTTAATGCCATTAAAAAAAGCTTATTGCAACAGCAGCTTGTATTAGCCTTTCTAAGTGTACTTCATAGGATGGAGAGGAATTTCTATAATCGAGATTAAGCACCTTTGGACAGTTGGATCACTTGCTATGAAAAACTGTTCAACTCAAGCAATGCTTATTAATTAATTTCTTCTGTGAGGGGCCGGAATGTGGGGGCCAATGTCCACTCACAGGCAGAGCTCAAGTCTAACTCCCCAAATTAAGCTCCCACAAACGCAAAAGTTAATGTCCATGGAAATAATTGTGTGAATACACAGCTCATGAGGGGTTACTTTGAAATTTAAAGATAGGGTTGAACTACATGAGTTAAGGGTCCTAGTAAAGAGGATTTCCAGATCTCTTTCTCTCTATGGCAGGTGTACAGTCTGTCATGGCAGCAGTTTGGGAACTTGGTCTCTCTGCAAGGGTAAAATTAACTATTCATTCCTCCTTCATATTAATCGGACCAGTTGGAAAATGGTTATGTATATGTATTTCCTGAGCCACAAAGCTGACCCTTCTGAAGATCACGATTGTGAAGAGCTTGGAGAATGCACAATCACAATTGCTTTTACTATTATTGTATTATTCCTCAGACCGGATCATAAGATGTATCACCCTTTTCTTCTCATTTATAACTGATGATGTATGAGCAGAAGTCTTACAGTCTACCTAATTGGTTTGCATGGGCAAAGGTGGTTCTCAAGAAGAAAACGCCATGGGAGATTCAGAGGGATGTCTGGAAAAACGAGGACACCTCATACAGAACGTTGGTCTGGGAGACAGCACTGTCAGCGAGTGAGCCACGCGCGCAGGGAAAGCGGGCTCTCGCTGACAGATACCAGCAGGCAGGTGTGTGCAGCTTTGTTTAAAGATTTAATTAGCATCTACAATGCATCCAATTACCCACTATTAATTTAAAGGCTGTTTGATTCTGGTATTAATTCAATGGCCTTGAATGGTTTTCAGAAGTATATATGTGCAACGTGAAAATAATACAGAGCAAACTTAACCTACTGCCTTCAGAAAGGCAGCCGGGTCTGTCTGAACATCCAGCCGGGTCTGGATGCAATTCCACAGCAAAAGGAACTGTTGGGGAGTTTCACATTACACACAGACAGCACCAACCCAAGCAGGCCCACGTTCGGAGAGAAAACGGTCTGGAGGTTTTACAAAAGCACTTTAGCTAAAGTTGTGTCAATTTATTTGATCTTAAATTACTCAAACTCAAAGATCCATGAAATTCACTCCTAAAAGTTAATGTAATATTTGCATTGCTGTAGCGGGAGTAATTACCAGAACACATTTATTTGAAGTTAATTGGTCATCTAGACCGTGCCCTGCCGCATGTTAATTATCCCACCTATGTTGGATATGGTAAAAATAAATAAATAACTAGAAAGGATTTGTTTCTTCATGTTAACGCAACACATCTTCCTCCGCCAGGAAACAAGCAGTCATTACAGAGTATCGAGGGCACCATCTATGTGCTTGAGCACAATGGAAGTGGGATGCACAATAAGTTTGCTTTATTAATGAAGCTAAACTCTGCTTTGAGACTTACCGTTAGCACAAAGATACTAATTCCTCATTGCACTGAAAGGCTTTATGCAGACCTCCTGAAAACAAACTTTTCACATGCAGGAAAAATCTTTGGTCATAAAAAAAATTGATCAAAAACATCCAGATGACAGAAGCTGCTATGAAATAACTATTTTTCCAGCCCCAGCTGAGGACCTGGCTCCTATTTTGCTATTTCTTGCTAAAAGAAGCTACAGCTTAGACATAATGTGTACTCATGGATGCAAAGAGGACCTTCTCACCCAGAAAGTCTCATTGCAATTAACACACAGAGTGCTCATTGAGAACCTGGTCTAAAGTCATCCCAAATTAATAAGTACTTATGATAATGGCAGGTCTTAAATTATACTGGGCTTTGTGATCCAGCGATGTGTCATTTGTAACTGGTCGGAAGCCTTTGAAGCGCCATCGCCTATGAGGACCTTCTTTCTTAGAGTGACTTTAGGCGTCAGACACAACCGATTGTATTCGGAGCTGCAACTGGAATTTTAATTGTGCTGTGGGGAGGCAAGGCTAGAGCCCATCTCTGCCGGGCAGAAGCATCCTCCTTAGCTCTGGGTTTATATCAGCAGCCTTTTTGCCTTTTTTCCCCTGCCCCGCACAATGGAAATATTCCATCCCCTCCCCACACCTCCTCCCCCCCGCCCCTTTAAATAGAGCACACTGTCAATGAAAAAGTACCTGTGACAGAAATAAAGTTCACACGCACACAAAAAATACATATCTTTGATACATAGTCTCAGCTACTCTAAATAAGAATAACCTACAGAAGTCAAAGTTATGTCTATTTATACCAACCTAGAACCTAGGAGGAAATTTTATTTTCTCTTCTGTATTATTAAATCAGATTGTCCAAAAAGTTTTTGCTCAAGTGCAAAGTTCTTGTTATGCCTTTTGCACTCTGTTGACAGAGTGCAGCATGTCTGGAAATTAAATTTGAAGTTATCTCCTGCAACGTCTATGCTGTGCAGGAGACAAAATAGGAGTATATGGTTTACTGCTATTTTATCTAAAGCTAATTCATGTAAAAAGAACCTCAACTGCTGGATAACATGGTAAGCACAAGTCCAGCTCCCCGTATTAAATTCACCCACTTTTCTCAGCAGAATTATTTCTTCCAATATTAAAGTTATTTGGGTCACATGTAAGAAGAACCAAGGTCTCAGCAGACATATCACAATCTGTATATTTCTTAAGTAGCTTATAAATACCAGGATTTACTTCTGCACATACTCTGCTCGCTCCCATATCTTTCTGACAAGAAATCAAGTTTGGAGATTATTTACTTTAATTAAAAAAGTGGGCTTTACTAAAAACAACAACGTGCAGTTCTCCTGATACATGCCACAGTAAGCATCTGATGTCTTTTTCAGCAGCACCCAAATTTGAGTATTTTGCTTCAGAGACCTCATCTGAGTTGTAGCAGTAACTAACAAATTTTGGATTTCAGTCTGCAGGCTGTGTTTTGGGATGAATTCTGTCGCAGAGCGAATTCCACAGGGAGCTCCGGTAAAGGCAGAAAAGGGGCAAAGCCAAACCCTGAACGTGAAAAAAAACCTCCAAGCTTGTGAGACAAATCTCAAAAGTATTACTTGATTAAGTGTAGTTACAGAATTCAGGGTTATTACTGAGGTTTAAAAGTAACACCTATGGGACTTATCCAGGTAGATGATTAAAGTCTAATACCAAATTTCAACCAGAGCGCTGACGTGTGAGGAAACATTTTGGATTCATTTTGAGCAAACCAATCCAACCCTCCAAAAACCATAACCAAAACAACCAAAACCAAGCAACCAGCACCAAAAAAACCAACCCAGAACACAGCCATGCAAAACACCTTATCCCAAACAACTAAAGAAAAAAACAACCTAAAACAAAAAACCACCCCCACAACCCACTCAAAACACCCCAGCAATTCTCCCCTCTTGTTACACACCTTATGCAGCCCTACCTAGAATAATTCATTTTATCCCTCTCGGAACGTTCCAGCAAATAGCTGGTCCTAAAGAATCTATTCAAAGCAATAAAAAACTGTATGCCAAGTAATTGACTTCACTACTAGAGAAACTGCTGGGACCTTTACTGTGTTCAAAGTTAAGTTGATTTGCAATTTGCAGGGTGGAAGCCAAAGCATTATTATTCCTAAATCAGTTTGGAAAGGTGGCTTTTTACATACGGTTAATGCAGCCTAGGAGCTTCACGCTGTACACCCCCCCTCTTTGTAATGAAAATCAGTATAAAATAATCACAGAACATTTTTCAAAATAAAATATAAAAATCTACTCTCGGATTTATCGGCTTTATTTTTGTTACACTGAATTATTAAAAGAGTGCTCTTTTCTGAGCTGCTCTCAACATGCTTTTATTAGCAGTATTTGTCAACTGCCAATTTTCTTTATGCAAACCAGGCTTATGAATGACGAAGGAAATCAGAATGGGGTAAATCTCAGCAGTACGAGATGTGAGCTCAGGAAACAGCAAAGTTTCCTGATGTAAACCTGCCAAATGGAAAACTAGTTGAAGAACAACCACAGTGATTTCAGACTGACTTTAAGCTGCCATGGAGTGACAAGAGTGAAAAAAAATGGATCTACGAGCATAATTTTCAACATTCAAGATGCTAGACAAGGGCTTAATTACCTCGTTTGAAACGCTGAACAAAAGCTACCAGAGCCATATAAAAGTAAGAAACTAGAATTGGTTTGACAAGGACTACCAGGGTAATTGGAGAACAGAAGGAAATTGGGAACTGAGACTTTGGCTTCATTAGCCAAAATAAAAAGTTAATGGGATTGCTGCTGTAAGTCTGAGTGAGGTAAGCCCCGAGGAGGGAAAACAGCTCCATAAGGTAAAACATGAGAGCTACAAAACTTCCCAAGAGTGAATGCTCCTAACCATCATTACAGCAGTCGGATTGTGAAATGGCCTCCCGGGGGGCCAGACAGGAAGAAAGAAGGAAAAAAAAAAAAAAAAAAAAGGAAAAATCCCAACCCACCCGAAACACAACCTCCTCCCATGAACTGCTTTTAAAAAGCCACCCATTTAAATGGGACGCTCGCTGCAGCCGCAGGAAAAGGAATGTGCTGATCCACCAAGTCCCTCGAAGGAAGCACATTGCTAACAGCTCCCAGCTCATTCCCAGGAAGCACAACCGAAACTCACCAAGTTCAGGGTGAGAGCATCAGGCACTCAGCTCTGCACTGTCAAAACGCCTTCAGAGTCATTACTCAGAGCTTGGCATTTTTCATTTTTCCCCATGACCGGGCATATATTTGCAGAGTATTTAAATCTCCCCGGTTTCAATATTTCAGGATGACAAAGGCTGAGCTTGCAATAGGAAACTATTGCATAGTTGATTAATGCTGATAAACGATTCAGAAGTCAGCATCCTCCTACCTCCTGCACAGTACAGCTCTCCAGAAAAACCATTCTGCGTATGTGCCACTACAGTTCACACAGGTTCACCGAGAAGAGGCTCTTTTTCGGTAGGATCAATATAAAAGAAGTCAAGATGAATGCAATGAGTTCATGGGTTTTGAATTATCTAAAAGAGCAGACGTGCTCGTGAAGTAGCAGCTAAGTCGGTAAGATTATGCATGCAAGTGGTGAGGCTGGACAGGCGCTTTCATGCAGCAGTGGCTCATGAAGCAGTCTCAAGATGGGTGTTGTGCAAGACACGTAGCATTTGTAGTTGGCATTAGGCCCATGCCCAAAAGAAACTTCTTGCAGGACTTGACATCAATTTTTTACTGCCACTAGAAATGCCATGAAAACGCTAGTAAGTGAGGTTGAAGATGGTGTAATGCATAAATTTTATGAAGGCATTCACAGGCACTTCTTTGTGCTCACCTTAGCAGTTACTATCTTCAACATTCCCTTGTCTATCTTTTTAAGGGTTTTAAGCATCATTTTCCATAAGACTACCATTCCCAAGGTCACTTCAGGCACTACCCTCCCAGGTCAAATTGACTGATATCCGATTTGGCTGTCCTTTGCTTTGGCCCTGGGTGTTAGCTCACGGAAATTAAATACACATCTTTGTACTTGTACAGAATGGATTCTTCCCATGAAAAAGTCTCTTTAATCAATTTTCCCCTGTTATGAACACCCTTGCAGGCAGAGGGCGAGGCCCTATTAGGCTAGCAAATCCAGCCTCGGGCATACGAGTCTTTCGTTCGTCTTATAGAGCAATGGCAAACCTCAAGCAAAATGAAGGTTAGAGAGAGTTACTCCTAGCTAATGATGTCAACAAATTATAGAACTACTACTAAAAGAATAAGCCAGTAACAACAATACCAGTTACAATGACCGATAGCAATCACTGGCCTGTCACAGGCTTCCGTTCTGCTGTAATTCCCTATCCTCTCTAGGACTGGTTATGAGCAAACGAAACCAAACAGCACTTTTTCCTTCCTTCTTTTCTGCCAAAAGACTGTCATCTCACACGCAGCTCATTGAAAGGGGGAGGGGATCCATTAGTACAAGAAGTTACCATTACTAATTACCATAATAATTACTAATAATTTTGCTGACTCTAGCAACTATGTTTCTCAGTCCTTTATCATGTAAACGGCTTGCTCACAATCCTACCAGCTTATGGGAAAACCAACAAAACTAGTACTGCTGTGAATTACCTAGGAAGCGTTTCTCTAGCTGTCTAAGTCAGTCCTTGAGGGATGCATCTAATTATTCATTACATTTCTCAGGCATTTGTAATGCTCTGCACTCACTCTCCCCTCCCCATTGTGTTGGGTTCCCCCAGGTGCCACTCCACTCAATGCTGTAACGTAAACCCACGCGGCTCCCATCATGGCTGTAGCACTCCCCCCAGCCTGCTCCACGCCTGGAGGGAACACCGCTGGGTTTCAGCTGGAAGTGCTCAGGAAGGTGCAAGTACTCCCTGGTTGCTCACTGTTGACATTTTTTTAATCTCACTGAAGTCCCAGGAATGTATTTCACGCCTAACGTCAAAATGAGCACATTTGTTTTACCACTTGAATGATCAGGGCCTACAGGGACACCATTACTGAAGACAATTACAAGATTACAGTAGTCTCAGAATAATATTAAGGAGTCATAACTGATCATCTCCAAACAAATTTTACTTCCAAAGTGAAATGAAGATAATTTTGAGGGAGAGACAGACTTCTTTGACAGAAAAAAATAATTCTTTAGTTTTGGCATAAAGAGCCTGTGGTTACATTTTAAGAAGTTTTGGGTTGGGTTTTTTTGAGTGAAAAAATCCTTAATATAAATATGTATATCCTTATATAAATCCTTAATATAAATATAAACTAGAATTAACAGGGTCTGGAGTCCTTTTTCTTCCCCCTTTGTTTTTTGTAAAAAAAAAAAAAAATTCTTTTGTTTTTAAACATCAAGCAAAGGATTAAATTGTGACTACTGAATTATGTTTCCTCAAATTGTTGCCGAAAGTGTTCCTGTAACATGACACCATGAAGACTTACACAGTTAACAACAAATAAAGCTTCATTTCTTAGTAGTTATTTCAGAGTACATGATCTGTTTGCCACGGATTAAGACACAATACAGAATCCCTCTCCAACGATTGATTTCCAGCATTATCAAGCCAATAGGCTAAACAGAAAGAATGAAGTTAAAAAGATCTTTGACCTGCTGTCAGGCAAATCCCATTAATTTTCACTGTCCCATTTACAGAGAACAACTGTAATTGGCAAGATTCTCTCTTGTTACATTCTGGAAGAGCGCACGGCTGGAAAGCAACGGAGTCTAACGTGGCTCGTGGGACTGAACCCATACGCCATTAAGGAGGTCTGAAAGCAATCACTGGTGACACTCTGGGAGTCTCACTGGTGAATCCTTCGCTCAGCTTAACACAAGTACTGTATAACAAATCCATATCATCTAGACTTGTGCGTAAAACCAAACTAAGGAGGGATGCAAATAAGTCGGAAATTGTGAAAAAAAAAAAAGCCATGAATCATCTGAGAAACCTTTAGCATATCTGATGTCTTTATAAAAAAAAGTAACTGTGGTTTTAAGATCCATGCGTTACATTGACATTCTACAAGACAGAATATAGCATCTTCTGTTCCAGTATCTGTAGTTACATGTTGCCTGGTTAATGCTTATTAAAATAAGAATTTACTCCATAAATAGTTATTTTGGCAACAAAAACAGAGGAACGAACAAGAGAACGGGATGAAGGGGTGGACACCAGGCCAACAATTCTGCTGTCAGCTCACATTTCCCTTTGCCAACTTTTATCAACTTGAGAAGTCTCTGTCTGAGCAGCAGGTTAGGTTAATCTTGAAGAGCAACAGAGAAAAACAACCAAAAATCAGATTACGAGTCTAGTTTTTGACAGGATTAAAGAAAGATTGTCTCCTAGGAATTATAAATGGCCTAAAAAATGAAGGCATAGAAGGAGGGAGACCCTGTACTCGGGGCCAGGTTCAAGCGGGACAGCAGACTGGGATTTGCAAACTCACACTTGAAATAGTCTGTGTGCTGGCGAGCTCGCTGCAGGAGAGTGTGCACTGAGAGGCAGCTGGTAAGCACTTAGACCTTTACAAACTGATTTAGATGCAAAGTGCCTGCAGAAAACTAGAGAGAGGAAAAAAAAAAACCCAAAACAAAGACACAAGAACTTTCAGGTATCTCTTTTAGAAATTCAGGGAGAATTATTTGAGGACTGGATTGTGAGAACTGTGTGGAGCAGTAGAATCCTACTTGCTTCTCATGTATTCGTCCATCTAATCCCACCTATGCTATTCCTCACCGTGCTTTGCTGTGGAGTAGGTGGAACTGCTTGACTGATTCAGAAGAGCAGGGCTTGCTTGGCTGCAGTCATCGCTAGGGATTAGCTCAGATTCAAGAAGCAGGGGGGGAAATGTTGAAGGTTAATGAAGGGATTTAACACAGCTGCTTTCAAAAAAGAGCAAAAAGGGAGGAAATAAGAGTTAATGATGCAACTTGAGACAATAAAACCTTTAGGAAAAGTTTAGCCTTTTTTTTTTCCCCCTCCTACAAAGACAGTATCAGGGTATTGGATCTATTAGTTTATCACAATTATTCAACAGTATTTGTCCTGTAAAGGAAACCTGTTGGAGCTGTGCCAATAGTTTGCTTAGGGACTGGCATTAAACAGAGCTAAAGCTGCACTGCATAGCTGCGAGTCTTCAAAGACAGGTTAGTCAATACTGTTCTCTACCTCTGGTTGGGATGACTGAAGAATATCTGAACATCTGCAGTAAAGTTTGTTTCCATGGATACTTCTACCTCTAACAGTTCTGGGAACCTATGTTCCAGTTATAGTCCCTCTTGTGTTTGGCAGAAGCTGAAAATTTTTATAAAAATAAATCAATAGTAGGAGATATTCGTGGAAGTGTTTTGCAATGCTCCCTCCTGAGTAATAGAAGTTCAAAGTGAAGCAACTGTGGCAATAACCCAAATTGCTTTATTTGGAAAGAAATATATATGAGGAAAAAAATATATTGTTTGATGAGGCAGAGGAGAAAGCAGGAGCAGGAGAAAGACATTCTTAATTTGACTAAAATTTAAGCAGCTGCTTATAACAATGAAATTTTCTAGTAAGGAATCTGGCAAGACATTACCTGATCAAAGTATTAGTATATTGTAGAATAACATTTGGAAATTTTTGATTACAAAGGAAAAGAAGGTATAGACTTTAAGTGGGAAGAATAGATAGAAAAATGTTTCTTGTCATGTTGACTGATATAATTTAATATCTTTAATAATGAACTGGAGAATAAATCAAATTGTATATTGATGAAACACAGATATGATCCCAAACACTAAAACATGGAAAAAAGATCAGAAAGCGGACAGTTGTTCTCAGGCAAGAAAATAAAGATGTGCATTAACTAGAGCTGAGCATATAGACAAGAACTAGTGTCTGAAGAACAAGTCATTTGGCAGATCTATCGCTAAAATCCTGACCAAAACACAGGTAACTTCCCTGAGGTAGGTTACATTTATACCTCACCCAGATGCTGGAGACATGGTGAGGAGGGACCATAAAAGCAATTCTACTGCACTACGCAAGACAGCTTTTCAGATTGTGCTCTCAGACTCTCCCCCAGCTCACTACATGGCTGCTGGCAAAGCAATAGACCTAATATTCAAGCATTTGCTGATTTTGAGAGTCAGGCGATGTCACGTTTAATGGTGAAGAGAACACAGAAAAAGATACGCACCTCCATATTTTTGCCTGTTTGGTAGTCTGCCCAGTTGATGAGCTTCCCAGTGCACAGCGTAGCAGGAAAACACAGCATTTCAGCTCAGGGGAATTCCAGAGCAATAAGGCAGGCAGTGACTATGAAGAGAATGACAACCATCGAACGTTATTTTGGGCCACTGTAAAAGCTGGAGAATGCTTTTGTCAGAAATAAGTGCTCAAGAGCCCTGCAGTATATGCACACGTCATCATTATCACTATTCAGCCTTTGTAGCTCGCTATATGGACTCGAGATACCGCCATCCCACATATTCTTTTTTTTGGTGCACTAGACTGAGCACTGGAGCTTTGATCACCTTTATGTATGTTGGAGATTCCCCAGTGAGATTTGGAATTAGATCACAGAATGGCAGGGGGTGGAAGGGACCTTCAGAGATCATCCAGTCCAACACCCTGCCAAAGCAGGGTCACCCGGAGCAAGTTGGTCAGGAACGCATCCATGCGGGCTTGGAATATCTCCAGAGAAGAAGAGTCCAGAAGACAGCAGCAAAGTATTCTTTCACAACAGAGGAAGGAGAAGGGGAATTTTAATTCCTCTCCAGGAAAGAAGGGAGATGCCAAAAAGGGAGATCTGAAAACTTTGGTAGCAGCTAGCTCTGAGCCATATGCATCGCTTGCCTGGTCCTGGCTGCAATCCTCATGAGCAACCACACGGTCAGATCCTGATATTTACTCTTTTGTACATATTAAAGTTCATAAACAGACTGTTTGAAGACACACAAAGCATATAAACATGTATTGATTTATACTGAGCACAATCTGTCAGTTCATAGCAACACACTCGTGTTGCTATAGTCCTTTTTTTTGCATGTGTGTGACAAATACACCATCAGAAGTGGCCAGCAATATTTTTAGGTTTATTTTTGTTGTTGTTTTGGCCAACTTTAGTGGAATGGCAACCTTTCCCAGGAAAAAAATGAATGAGGGAAAATCCAGCCTTGTTTTAAAAAGAGCTCAGAAATTAGAATGTTTTACTCTGACAACTGAAGTTAATTTTGTTTATAAATACTGCATTAAAGGTGATGTTAAAGACACAAAATGCAAGCAATAAATGACCGATCCTGTCTGCATTTTTAATTTTTCTCCTCAACTTATGATGGTACTGGAGATGCCAGGTTGGAATTCAGGATAGAAGAAAATGTGGGGACCGTGGAGAAAAAAAAAAACCACACCAAACAAAGCCACAACCGACAACACAACCTCTCCCCGGACAGGCAGATTGACTCCTACTCCAATCCATTAACTGCAGCGTCAGATGTAAAGTTGGCAGCTGAACCCCGGCGCGGGCACAGCTCTGCAGAGACTTTCGCAGGCTGAGGCTGGAGCAGTACATGGCGTTCCCCTTGCGACGCAGAGAGGGGCTCCAAGTCAGGTAAACATCAGCAGGGAGGAGGGACAAGCAGCCCAAGGGTCTGCGGACAATGGAGCACTGAAATTGAGTTGCGAGCGTCATGGAAATCAAGTTTTTACCCCCATCCATCCCCTCCACCCAAGACTGTTAAGAGGTGAAACCTTACAGTATTCCTTTGAGAAGTGAATTTCGAGGTAAGCTCACAAGAAATCAGCCTTGGGGACTCACAAGACAAGGAGGGGAGACAGACTTGGGGGATGATTGTAATAGCACACCTTGAAGCCGATTACCACTTGTTTTCAAGCGTATTAAACTACATCTAAGTGAACACTGATGCTGCCACCTCCAAAAATGGTCATCAAAAACAGTTATAGCTGAATAGCTGAAATAAAAGGGAAATAAATGTTTTCTGATAATAAAGTTTATTACAAGCCACACACAACGTTGGCACTTGGAATGGTTATGACCTGACAGCAAAATAGGCAGAGCAGAAAGTGCCTTCAGTAGTTCCAAGCAGAGTGGTGTAAGAAGAGATCTTCCATGTTAGGTTGCAGGGTTTTCAGTAGAGATCTTCCATGTTAGGTTGCAGGGTTTTCAGTAAGAAAATTCCAAATTCCTGCTACCTAATGAATCTTAGTTTTCAAATGTTTTACTGTAGGCCATATGTAGCTCTGAATTGCAGAGTTATGCTTTTTCAAGTTGCCATATTAATTTGACTAGATCCTTTGTGGTGTTTTTTTCTTTGTTTTTACATCTTGTTTAATTGCCTTAAATTTGTTTGTTTTGTTTTATTATGTTGTTCTTCTCATTGCTACTTTTAAGACAAGAAAACCTACTGATTTTGTGCATTTCCACAGAATTTAGTGAGATGAAACATCAGCTGGGATCATATCGAACAAAACTGCCAGTGAGATGATGGATATCTACTGAAGAGCTAGAAAGCAGATGGCTTTTGTTTCTGTTCCAAGAATAACAGCAGATAAAACTCAAATTACGATATTCTGCAATGCTAAGGTTATTCTAAAATAAAGTAAATCTCCATTTGGATTATTAGCCTATTAGCCTAAAATCAGACCGTTTTTAAAATTGTGTTCATCTTGTAATCAGACAACTAAACATGACGACACCAACCTAAAACTTAGCCAGTAAAAAAAAAAAAAAAACCACTCTGATAGTCTCCAGAACACAAAGCTCATAATGTACCTTTGAAAATAAATATACTGTAGTACTTCAATTGAAAGGCCTCAAAAGTATATGCTGGACATCCCCCCCTCGGCCCCCCCCCCCTTTTTCTTTTTTTAAAGCAACAACAACAAAATCTATCACGGAATCCTTCACTAAGAGCTGACCTCTCACCTCTTAATTCCCATCTCTCAATAGGAGGACCATGTTCTCAAACGTTTTCTTAACAATTTTTTGCACTGAAGGCAGGTCTGAAGTTTTCAAATAAGATAATTTTGAGGGAGAGACAGACTTCGTTGATAGAAAAAATAATTGTTTAGTTTTGGCATAAAGAGCCTGTGGTTACAGTTTAAGAGTTTGGGGGTTTTTGAGTGAAAAAAATCCTTAATATATATATATATCCTTATATAAATCCTTAATATAAACTAGAATCAACAGGGTCTGGACTTTGAACCACAAATGACAACATACCATGAAAAAGCACTGAAGTGCCTATTTTGTAAAGGTCAACGCTTCTGATGTCTGGAGACTGAAAGTCACTGTTGTACCCAAACAGATCAAGAAATTAATGAGGATTTCAAGGGAAAAGAATGTATTTGTTCCTGTCCACTAAGAGTAGCAGGGAGCTGTAATATTTGCATTCCGTCTTTCTTTCAGCAACTACTGAATGAATATACTGGTCCACTAATAGCTCTTGAAGATTTGTATGCCTGAGATATGGAAGGAATGTGGCGGTGTTGTCCAGAAAGCTGACAATATGAATAAGCTCCAGAAAAATCTCTGGAGCAGACTAAGATTACTATTTATGTATCTTCAAAGACAGATGTGAAAACAGAGCAGGTCATGCCATTTTCCACATAGAAGTGGTAAACAGCTTATTCCTGATGCCATACAAATTCTCTCTCTCTACAACACGGCTTCTGGTAGGCACAATTTAGATGCCAAACGGGAGGACACCCACGCTTGGCTAGCTCCCCTTCTGCACGCTTGTTTCCACCCAGTGCCCCCCTCAGCCTGTCCCTGCACGTCAGTGGCTATGGTACGGGAGCTCTATGCTGTTCATGGTCACTGCAGGGGGAGACAAAAGTGGTGAAGAAAAATTGGTCTGGCAAGTTTACAGTTGCTTTGGGATTCAAACGGTTTTGGTTTGTGGTTTTTTGTGGGTTCCCCCCCTGCCAGCAGCACAATATTATTGATCTGATCTCTTTGCCCATCGAGCGGAGAGCATTTGGATCTGATTGCACGTCTGTGTTCTAATCAGTCTTTGTTCTAATTTGCTTGATTATTTGGAGCCCTTGTACTCTAAATTCAACACATTTGAATTCAATTTGGCATAAATTGATTATTTTCCTATCACTGCAAATAAAATTGCTGGCAGCCAAGCAGATATCACTAGTTGATAAAATGCCTCCAAAACCCTCAAGAGCGTCTGAATGGTGCTTCTACATTGCTACAAGTAGTAAGGGATATCTTCCAAGAGAGTTACAATTCAGGGAATGCTGGAAATTATTTGCGTGCTCCCTTGCACAGCCACCCCCTCGTGCCCCAAGCTTTGCAACTCTGCCTTCATTCGCACGCGACCCAACCCTGCAAGCTTTCAGGATGAAACTTCCAATACCATTCGACAGAGCCAATTGCCTTCAAACTAAATTTGGCCATACCTCTCTACTGCAGCAGCAGTACTGGCAGCCTGCAGAGACAGCTGAGGGAAGAGAGAGATTCCCCACCAGCAACGAGACCAGGCAATAACCCAGCGCCTACTGTCCTGTGCAAAGGGAGAACATTCTCATTTCCTTGGCACCAAAGAAAGACAGGACTCATTTTCCTTTATACTTGTAGAAAATTGCTTTTGCTTGTGGGAAAAAAAAAATTGGTTTTGCTAGCTGCAAGAGTTAAACTTATACATTTTGAACACACCTATAGTGGAAACCATTTCTTAGTATCACCCATAAAAGCTACAGGTAGAAGTTGTGTTTTTATATATGTGAATACAACATTCTTGAAGAAATCTGAGAGCTGATGCGATTTTTTTTTTTTCTCTCTAGATCACACTTTTATCATAAGATGAAAGCAACTGCAAAGCAATTACATTCACAATATACATATTCTTTGGTAGATATTTTCAAAAAGGAAGCTAGGATTTCTAACCCTAAACTCATAAATAATCATTTTATCAGAAGCACCCAAATCACTTCAAATGTGTAAATATCAGTGAAACTATTAAAGCACCTTGTGTCCTGCACATTTCTTTGTTCTACAGGAGTTCTGTGTTTAAACAGCTAAGCACAGAAGCGCCGTGTGTTATGCACTGAGCAGTGACGATGCTGGAAACCCTGGGGTTTGATAGAGTACGAGTAACAAAATTGGAAAGCTCATATGCCTGATTCATCTATTATCGTCACTTGATATATGAAGTACTTTTCATATTAGAAATCCATGTATCTTAACTGCATTGCACTTACACCTTACACTATCATAATTCTCAGCTACACGTTAAACTCTTTAGCTATGGGAATGAGTAGTTATCATACCTTTTCCACACTTAACTAACAGGTAATTGCTGTTATATCACCCTTATCACAAAATGGAGGGGTTTTTTTGAGTAATCAATTAAAGTATGACCACGCTGCCTAGATTAGCCATTTTATTCACAGATGAGGACTAAAAAGGGTGTCAAAAATCTATGGCATAGGTAGTTACTAAAACATGAAACCATATGGCACTATAGGAATGCTTACAAAGTAACACAAATAAAGTACTAAACACTTGTATAAGAATGGAGCCAATGCAGAACAGAGACTGGCCTTTCTAACAAATCCAGATGCACCATACATTTTTGATAGTTTCTCATATATAAAATGAAGTAATTAACAAGACCATTTCCTGTATACTCTATACAACTACGTTATGGTTCTTTGATTTTCTCTTAAGAAAGTTCCGCACAAAGGAGATCAATAACTGCTTTACATTATTTTTTTCCAATCAGCTTGAATAAATTAAGTGGAAATTAACCTGACTGTTTATGACTAGTGAATGTGAATCAGAAAGTCACCTAGGGTTAGCACTCATGGTCCTAATGGTTCCGTAAGTCCTTGGCATTAACCACTCGCACATGCTTAGCTTGCATGGCTCTTCCACTCATTTATTATTTGGGCAAAGCTGTGTTTATTCTGCACATAAATACATCTCTGTCTTTATTGATATAGGAACCATTCAATATCTGGCTAGTTTTAATCCAACTCATAAGAGTAACAAAGAACAGAACTAGACCCATCAAGAACAACAACAATTGAGATATCCATAGCTAAATAACGGATCTAGTTTATCACTACAATAGCATGAGCAGGGGGGATTTCAGGGTAGAAGTAAGGAAAGAAGCTGGCTTTTTTGAGAGCAACTGCTATGCGGCACTGAGGTATAAATAAAGCAGGAAACCAATTTATTGGCCTCTGCTCAGAGAATTCGACTGCCCTTACACAAAATACTGCATTTTACATCACAGCAGAAAGACACTTACTCTGGTATATCAGAGTGAACTGCAGGAGCAGGATCAATCTAGTGGCATCATTCAACAAAAGATAGTGACAGGAACATGACATCCTTTGCATTGAGGTGAAGTGCCCTGCAGGAAGAGGCCCCCAGTGAAGCTCCAGCCATTTCCCTCCTATGCTGGAGCCCTGTCTACCCACGGGTACCTTATCTAACCTCCTACAGGCCTAAGGCATGTTCTGACTAGAAAGATCTTGTAGGTTTGCATGACATTATTTATGAGCAGTGTTTCTCTTAGGCATGTTGAGATTAATTCCATCCTGTAGTTCTGATTACACCATATTTCTAGGCAACAGACAGAACACAAATACCCTTTGAAGCTGTAAAACACTAGGAGCGGGTATTTTACTCACAGACTGACTGCTCATTCTGTTGAGATTGTGTAATCTCTATAACTTCCATGATTTTCAAAAAGGTTTAAGCCTTCAGAAGAAGTCACCCTTAATTTAAGCACAGTGTCAGAACTGGCTCCTCCTTGGGAAAATTCATCAAATACACATACAGCTATCTTTCTTGAATTACCTTCAAAGAAAGTAGAATATGACCCTTCAAGAGAAGGCTTGCAATTGCAGTATCTAGATAATGTTACCTCTCTTCTTCATAAGTGGTGAAAAATCAATGAGCTTGACTAAATTAATTTACTTCAACCTCAGTACTTGTCAATAGCAAACAAATTATTCTAGCTGGAGCTCTGTTCAGTGAGGTATAGATACAGTCAATAACTCATCAGTAAAGGCTAGCTCAAAAATGAAGCTTCTTAGTTATCTAAATCACTGTCTCGAACTATGCATACTTTGTATGCAATACAAATGTCCCCTTTGGGTGGGTTTTCCAGAGTTGCTAGCATCAATGTAACCTTACCTCCGCTCCTGTCATTCCAGACTTAAGACAGCTAGCTGTCCTGAGTCCAGAACCCAGGACTGCTTCCCTCCCAGCAAGTAGCTCATCAGTGGAGTATAGAGTTATATTCCTGTATTCTTAGTCCAGCTCTCTCATTTGTCCTCTCTGCTCTTGTACTCCTTGCAGCATGGAGGCAAGAGATGATTTATTATAGTGCCTGTAAGACACCCTTCTGGAGACACAAAAAAGAGAGATAGCTTCAAGTCTCCCACTTTCTTAGTGTGTCCTTAGGTCATTATAAAAAAGTAGACAATGCCATTGTCTGCTTTAAGAGAGAGTAATCCAATTGCCCATAATCAGAAAAACAAATGAGGTGTTAAGAAGCAACAGCTCTAGACTGTAATTCTCCAAGACATATAAGTCAAGCTGTAGGTAAGCACTTCTACCTGGGAGAGAGGTAAGACTTCATATATCCTCTTTCTGGAGTACTTTCTTTTGGTTAATTTAAGTATTTGCATCATCCTGCACACTTAGGATACACCTCATGCCTCTGGATGTCAAACACATTTATGAGTCTTATTGCCACCAAAACCAACTTTTCCAAGTCAGGAAACATAGGTGCCCAACGTGGTATTGCGACTAAGATACTAAAGGCTGAGTCAGTGGTTACTGCAGGAAGAAGTGGACGGGAGATCTCCCAAGACCCTACTTGGTTCTTGGATAACACCGCCAGCCTCCGACTCAGCCCTGGGGCTGGAGGCCATGCTGTCACCAGCTCATGGGCTGCCATCTATGCCAGAGGCATAACTCAGACTCTGCTCTTCCCATTGGCTGCTCTGAGTAGCTTTCAGGAAAAGTAAGAAGGAAAGGGACAGGAGAAAATTCAAAAGGTTATCTTGTCCTTCACCAAACTGGCACAGACTCATCAAAATCAATGAAACAAAGCTCTTTTACAGCACCAATAGCTCTTACCTACTGTTTGCTGAAAGAATATTCATAACCTTAAACTAAACTACGAGAACTCTTGTCCCTCCCAATAGTTCAGAGTGTAGATAAATCTCTCCATATACATGCCAACTTACAATACAAAGTACACTTCTTCCAACATGATACATTTTGGCTGCTGTTTGGCAAGGAACGCTAGTGCATGCAATGGATGATATACTGCCTGTGCTCAAGGAACCCGAGCTCAATTATATCGACTTCTGTGGAGTAATGATTTTGTCCAAGGTATTTAAGGTTAGTCACATGTGTAAGTGCCTTGCTGAACCAAAGCATCAGAGATGAAAATCGTTCATCACTTACATGTCTCAGGCTTTCAGATCAACTACTCTTTCTCTGCAGCTCATGCCCTGCAAACAAACCTACACACTAGCCACCTTGTGCTATTTTCTTCTTATGAAAGTGGCAGCAAAAGCAAAGGGTTTGTTGCCATTTAATTACTAATATGAGGGAGCTCTATTTCCTGAGATCTCCACCAAGTTTAACATTTTAGCAAACGCTGAGGAATTGCTTTAAAATAATGTGATGTAAAACCCAAGCCTAGTAAGCCAGACAACACACAGTCATTAAGTTTTTGGTTTTGGCAAATTAAACAGTTTGCTTTTTTGTCTGGTTGGTAGTTGGTTTTGTTTGCTTGTTTGTTGGTTGGGGTTTTTTTAAATCCTTTCCTTCTAGCTGACAAGAGAGCGCAAAACAGAGGGCAGGGTAAAGATGAGAAGAAAGAGCGTATCCTTGGATTTTCAGCATTAGAAGAAAATAAAAGGACAGAGATGGCACGGGGCCACCAGACAAAGTGGAGCAAGTTCTGCCTGTCCCTGCCCTGCATTTGTGGAACATGGATGAAGAGGGGCAAATTGCTATCAAACTGCAAAGAGTCTGAACACTTCTATTTGCAGCCTGCCCCAGTAAAAGAACAGAAATTACTTCAATGTTAGCCAGATTCAAATGATGCTAAGTGTCACTGTCAGATGTTATTTTTTTCCTTGCCAGAAATATGCCCAATTAACATAAAAATCAGACATTTAACATGTAGATGAATTAAATAATTAGCTAGCTAATGCAAATATCATGTTGACACTATTAACCCTGCTGCAACTACATACTGGTCCTGCATTTTGGTCACAACAACCCCAAGCAGCGCTACAGGCTTGGGGCAGAGTGGCTGGAAAGCTGCCCAGCAGAAAAGGACCTGGGGGTGCTGGTGGACAGCCAGCTTAACGTGAGCCGGCAGTGTGCCCGGGTGGCCAAGAGGGCCAACAGCATCCTGGCTTGTATCAGGAATAGCGTGGCCAGCAGGAGCAGGGAAGTGACGGTGCCTCTGTACTCGGCACTGGTGAGGCCTCACCTCAAGTGCTGTGTTCAGTTCTGGGCCCCGCTGTACAAGAGGGACATTGAGGTGCTGGAGCGTGTCCAGAGGAGAGCGACCAGGCTGGTGAGGGGTCTGGAGACAGGTCATATGAGGAGAGGCTGAGGGAGCTGGGCATGTTTAGCTTGGAGAAGAGGAGGCTGAGGGGAGACCTCATTGCCCTCTACGACTACCTGAAAGAAGGGTGGAGAGAGGTGGGGATTGGCCTCTTCTCCCAGGTGAATAATGACAGGACCAGAGGAAACGGTCTGAAGTTGCGGCAGGGGAGGTTTAGATTAGATATCAGGAAGAATTACTTTACTGAAGGAGTGGTCAGGCACTGGAACAGCCTGCCCAGGGAAGGGGTTGAGTCACCATCCCTAGAGGTGTTTAAGAAACGTCTAGATGTGGCACTTCAGGGCATGCTCTAGTGACAGAGATTGTAGGCTTTTTTTGTGTGTGTATGGTTGGACTTGATGATCTCAAAGGTCCTTTCCAACCATGAAGATTCTATTCTATGATTTGTACCACAAAATTTAGACCCCTCAGATTAGGACTTTCTGATAGTTTATATTTAGTGGTGTTTATCATGAACTTCTGACCTATTTTCCAAATACAAACTCTGCCACGGTTTGCCTAAAAAACACCTCCTTTTCCTGGGGTTGCTAGTCCCCACAGGGGCTCAAAGTAAGCCTCTCCTGAACTGACTGCAGCTCTATAGCTATATAAATTACAGCTGCAAATTTGTCACCTCATTGGGATCAGGGACTCAGGCTGGGATAGTTTGCAAAGACAAAAAGAAATTTAGCAAGAAGAAGTTAAGGAGAATGCAAGGGACCTCTCAAGAATGTCGTCTTCTTGCATCTGAAAAAGTGAAATCGTACCATATTCCAAGAGCAGCTTTCTTTTCACTGCCAGCCAAAAAAGCTTCATTGCCTAGGCAGAAGAGATCGTATCCTATTAAAAGCTGTCCTGAACATCCTGCAGACACATCTGTAATTGATAGCGCTCAAGCGTTTTTTACTGTGAACAAACCACAGTAGACACTGGACCTGGCGATTACTATGTGATTGCTGGGTCTGTGCTCAGGCCCCTGCTGATGGTAGTCTCTCTCCTAAATAATTAAAGATGAAGAATTGGTCTCTGATGTAGTTCTCTGTTGATAATTACTTTTTTAAAAAAATGGAAGATTTTGAAGCGTAGTACTTGAAAACATGCCTTCCTTATTACTTGAGAAAAGATGATGCTGGATGGAGTCTGAAGCATTGTAAAGTGCTCATTCTTGCTACAATTTCCTTAAAGAGATGCTACTTAAGGGTTTTGAAAGTTACTTGGGAGCTGAAAGATGGCTGAAATTGAACTTTTGTTTAAGGCAGCACAAATGTGGCCACATAAATTAGTACAAGACGGAAAATATGTATTTTGAAATTGATCTGATTCCTTTGGGGGCTGTTTTTGTTTGGGTTTATCCTGACATGGAAAACCTGAGTATCATGCACTAAAGAGCTGCTATATTTAGGCGGAACCCTGCCTAGATATCTCTGCCAGTTATTAATGCTGTCAGGCATGATAAAGTGCTGTATCAGATTTGCCTACGTTTGCTCTTCTCCTCATTTAAGCCTTTTGGGCTTAAATGCCCAACACGGAGTTTCCGCCTCAAGCTCATCAATTAGAAATATTTAGGCAAGCTGTTGCCAATGAAAGCACTCAGTGTCTATAAGCTGCTTCCAAGCCCTGCCCCATCTTCCCTCCCAAAATAAACTTGAATTTTTTCTCTTACTTCTCTTATACCTATTTTGTGGTAAGAACTTCAAGTTTAGCACGGAGGATCAGTGGATATCCAGAATGCTACTCCCTTGAAAAATTCATACAAATAGATACTTCAGCAGCATACCTTGATCAGAAGACAGATTTTTGTTTGTTTAACATCTAAGGCCAGGTATCCTTTTGCAGACAACTGTAGAGTCCTGGTGAAATAAATGTAGCTGAATCAAATGATACCAGCTGATAATAAAGTCTCAGGTGCTGATGCAGCAGAACCCCTCTGAACGCTACAGCTCAGCTGCAATAACCCTGAAGGCCTCTTTAGACTGGATATCCATACCCCAGGCCTTAATTATATCAGGTAGTTCATTCACATCTTTTATGTGGAAATAGAAGCAAGTGAATCAGCCTGCAAATCACATCACAAGGTGAGCTCAACAAGTAGTTGCCCTGCTCTTAGACAAAAAAAGCACTGAAAACCACGTCCTGTTCACATTATATAAAAAATAAAGCAAAAATGTGAGTAGCATCATTCATTTACCGGCTTTCAGTGGGACCTGGGGAAAGGTGGCCTGCCTCTGACCAGGTGTGGAGTGACCTGATGATCACTGCGGTTCATGTTAATGTCCCAGGAGCAAAAAGACAACAGCTTGCAGGCTCAGGCTGGTGCTCGTGGGCACAGTGTAGTGCTGTTGTCAGGCAAGATGCTGCTTTGTGCTCATTTTGCTTTTCAGTTATCACGGCTGGTGCATTCAGAGGGAATATTAAAACAGATAACGAAGAATACAGGTCACTGTAATGGTGCAGCTGTAATCCAATGCCAAAGATTTTTTCCTTTCACATTCATAAGAGCTGCTTTTGCTAGTGTTAGCGCAATGCAGAACTGTCACATATCCCTTGCCTTGCAAAGTCTGGCTTTTGTTGGTATTAGGAAAAAAAAACAAACAAGAAACCTCACAAAAACCCAAAAGCCATTTTGATTTAAGAGTTGAACGTGACAGCCTATCGGGCAAGCTTTACAAATGATTAAATTTCTATCTGTTCTTTACATGGTATACTGACTGGGAGCGTAAGGAAAAGGCTTTTCTTTTAAGGCCGCACTCTGCCACACTCTACTATGCAACCCCCCTCAGTGAAACAGTTGAGAAAGGAAGGCATTACTCAGAAGGAGAACAAACCCAGCTTTTTTACATATACACACACATGTGCTGGGCATGCCATAGGACAATACAAAGTAGCAGCAGTACAGGTTTGGGAGAAAAGATGGCGTGGCATAGATGATGCTGCACGATATATATAAGAGTCATACTAAAGTATTTTCTCCTGCATTTGCTTTAAAGTTAAGTGGTTGTAAAATCCTCTTCTGAGGAACTTTGGAATGAAAGACCATATGCATTTTCCTCCCCAAAGTGGTTTTACTCCAACTCCAAACCCTCAAGGTGAGTGTACAGTACAGTCGAGTCGCTTCAGGCACAGCTCTGCAATTGCAACTTCTGCGAGCGAGGGGTCTCTTTCAATGAAATCCTCTGGCCCCAGGCTTTAAGGGGATTCATTGCCATGCAAAATGGCTGATGAAGCAAGTCTTCCAAATGGCTTTCACTCCCAACAGCACCTCATTAGTGGCACAAGCTGTCATGATAAAGAATTCAAATGAATTCAAGACAACCAACCCTCTTAATAGTGCCAGGCACAGTTTCTGATGTTAAATAATATATTTTCTCAGATGCAGCAGCAGAATCTCACCTACTTTCAAGCTTTTATAAAGAAGTCACAGTATTTGCGTAATCCCCATCATATCAAAGAACATTTTTAATATCAGCTGGAAGAAAGGGGTCACTGTCATTGCTGGTAGTTTCCACCATAGAAGTGGATATAATTTAATTCTATATAAACCACACAGTGCAACTCTTCCTATGATGTAGGTCTCCAAACAGATCGACACAGAACAGTCAACAAAATCCACAAAAACACTCATGTATCATTTTAAAGATAATTACTTGAAGCCATGTACCAACTGCTTTATCTCTAAAACCACTATTTTATACACTCTTTTCCTTTGAATATAATCCTCAGGTTAATACTACTCACTCAAATAATTGATTTTAAGCTCATAACCAAGAAATTCCCTATGCTGCAAAGTGCGCTACTACTTAAAGATGACAGGAAGGACATTTCAAGATTTCAGATTGTAGCTGCTCTTACTTGATGGGAAATGGGACAAGAGTAAGCATTAGTAGCATGCAAACCCCCGACACTAAACACACTGAAATGCAGGAATATGATTTACACCACAGAAGAACAATAGATACAGTTTAATCAAGAAAAATATTCTTAGTCCTCATTCTGAAATATTTAACTCCTTCAGTTTGACAATTTCAGGAATCCAATGGGTTGATTTTTTTTTTTTTTACTACATCTGGAAGTCTATATTTGTAGCACACGTAATTGCACCCCGCTGACATTTTTTCCAATCTTGAAACCTGCTGGCTGCAGCCATGGAGCACAGTGAAAGCAAGCAATCCATACAAAGGACTTGCAGTATCAGTTTTGCTCTGTAGGGTTACAAGAAGGTCTTTAGAGAACCTAGGACTACTGTTATTAACAACAGCACGATTCTGTGCAAGGCCCAAGAGATCTACTTTGTTTTGGGGACATGTATTAAATCCCAAGGATAAACTCCAGTTGGCAGAACTCTTTCATTTATAAAGGTAAATTGCACTGCATACACAATTCTGGCTTCTTGGATAACAGATACTGCAGCTACCGTTAACAGCAGACTGCAGTCTAGGAGCTAATACCTTGAGGATCTTAAAATTATTTCACCTGAAAAGAATTTCCATACATGGAAAAATAAAAGCAGATCAATCCACTGTCCCTGCGATACAGGAGGAATACTTACCACCTCCTTTTTCAGTGGATGTACCATCATTTTGGGGGATAAAGGCTTCCAGTCAGAAGGCATATTTCTCTTCCCTCCAGGATTGCAAGGCCCTGTTCAGCCAGCCAGAGCCCCAGTCCTCCCTGATCCCAGCGCTATAAACCACCAACGCTCCAGCCCAGCCAGAGCTGGGAGTGCTTCCTCCACAGAAAGAAGAGGATGGAATAGACCTCGTTGTAACTGCTCTTTAGAAATCCTCAGGAGCATGATTAAAGTGACTTCCCAGTCCTTTTGCATTGCTGGAGAGACTGAAGAAGCTCAATGTAGCGGTAAAACCTGGACAGTAATGCTCCGCACAGAACTCTTGTGATCTAATGGAAAGCTTTGAGGAAATGAGCTGTACAAGGCCCCATGGTGTAATTACGGATCTAAGAGAAATATTGCTGTTACTGCAACAAAGTTGATACTAATCTATATTCAATTATTTGGCAACAAAGCAACCAAACTCAGTTCTACAGGATATGAAGTATTTAAATCTAAACTCAGCTACTGAAACGATCAGCTTCAAACACGGTAACAAAATCAAGGAATAAGCTGTAAGACTGGGCAAAGATGATCCAGATGTGAAAACCACTAATCGAGGTGCAGTTTCACTAAGTTACAGTCATGGTTACGCGCACCAGAGATAAATTCCAAAAGGCCAGGGATTTACAAGCTGCTTGCTCCTTCATTAATCTACTAACTGCCTACTAAAACATAAATCAAACAGCTGAAAATCTCAGCTAATGATTCTGTAATTGTCTTTTCAAACTGCCATCACATTTGGACAAAACAGCCTTCACGTCCATGCAACAGAAGTAGATATTCTCTGAATTCCACATAACAGCTGGCTTCAGCAGCTTTGATGCAAAAATCTCTCTTGTGATTTATTCCTTCCATCTGATAATAATTTGGGGGAAAGCAGAAATATTGGTCTTCCATCAAAGAAAGCTAACATAGCAGTAACGATTTCAGAAAGAAAGATTCTGTAGATCACTAGCTACATTTGCAAGTCTGTGTCTCAAATCACTGGCGTGATTGATGCTGAGGGAGCCCAGCCTCCTACATCTCAGCATATAACATGGGAAGTGCAATTTCAGGGAGCAGAAAGGCTGATTTCAAGGATACTGGCTCTTCATCACTGACTTGTTTTGGCTTGCACGTAAAGAGCTTTACTACAACCCTCTCTTACTGGCTGTGCACAAAGACGACTGCCCACAATTAACACAACTCAATAATCATCCTAGTTAAGATTTTTCTAACCTGGAAGAGAATGCTAGCTAAGCTAATCAGTCAGAATTTAAAAAAAAGTGAAAGAAAAAAAAATACCAGTGAGGATGATAGCCCAGAATTAATTTGTGATGGACAGCCTATGGAGTCTAAACATCAGCTGCCAGTTAAAATGGGGCACCAGCAACACCAGACAGAAGCACTTTATCCTCCCTGAAGACATCTTATTCCTGAGATCCAGTCCCAATTGCTCTTTAATTGCTGAAGTGGAGGTTCAAACCCAAGGCTGAGCCAAGCTCCTGCAGAACAGCAGTTTACATGGGGTAAAGTGTGCTAAGTCCTCAGGCCTGGGGGGCCATGGGGAAAGGCAGTAGTGGAAATTAAGGTCAGCCAAAAATCAAGCTCCCATTTGGGAAGTGCTGGGCTTGACTACCTGCAACATCAGGGCTACTAAAGAAAAGTAAGCCTCTTGTACACCTTAAACCTCTGTAAAAAGTAACGGGCAGCACCAGCCCAGATCCCCTGATCCAGTACAGATTCAAGTACTTCGTCAACTCCGTCCTTGAAAGTCACTACTCATACCTGCATACAAAGTTCTTTTTTGGGGGAAAAATGTGTCTATATTATAGTCTCCATATTCACAAATAACATCTCTTACATTCTAAGTATATAATTGATGCCTGGGATTTATTGTAAAAGTAAAGGCCACTATTACAATGACTTTAGTAGTGTCATGAAATATTGTGGAAATGAAGAACTGCAGAGTCCTCTGGCACATTTGACTCAGGAATGGGGACTATATTTGCAAGTAAAATGAGTTTAAGATATTATATAATTAGATGAATAATCAAAAAATGCTCATTAAAGCATCAAAGGATGCTGATATAGCAAAATGCTCTCCTCTGACCTTCATTGTTTTGCATTGTCCGTTTTGACTAACTGTTTCTTGTTTCCTGCCAAACAGAATAAATTCAGCCTTTGAAATGATTCTCCAGCAAACCCTCTTTTCAGCTATTTCCATCATCCATTAAAACGTTCTTTATCCTTCTTTAAGTGGTACCTGTGCAGTGGTGGGAATCTTGCAAGTTAACCCTGTTTCCCTGTCATAAGAGTTCATCAAGACAAAGATTAAGCTATTTTTATGAGCAATTATGTAAAAGCAAGGAAAAAGCACAGCATTAAGTTGCCATTCTATCTGTATCACAGACACCAACTGCATGGTTGTCTGTAGTCTTTGGGGCCCAAGATCAGCGATTCAGATCATCTCTGCTTAGTCCCACGTACCCCTCCTCTGCACACACAGACAGTGAACCACAGGCAGGTTCCCTAAACCAAATGCCGCCCGGTGCCACTGGGCTGGCTGCTGCTGGAGATGAGACTGGCACCACATACCAGGTACGTCCTGAAGCCTTCATCAAGCCTTAAGAGAGCGAGTTGGCTACATTAACACACTGGCATCCAAAGCAAAGTGTGAAAAAGGATTAAAAGTTTTAGGGCAGAAGCCAAAGCACTTGGTGCCCTGCTAACGAGATAACAAAACTATTACAATGCATACCACAGCTGTCAGCATCTCAATGCGTTCTTCTGTGCTTTGATAGGCACGCTAAAGCCCAGTTCTACCAGAGAAATAAACAAAGAAACACAACGAAAGCTTCATCAGCCCCTCAAAACACAAAGAGGCACTTAAAACATAATGCAGCAAGAGGAAGGTAGAACACACATCACTACAGTAAGTTTTAAGCAGAATTTGCGCACTAACATCTAAAATGGCATCATAGGGATTTCCAGGATCACTAAGTGTTGAAGACGTCTCAGTTCCTGACACTGCACCTTACTGCATCTCTTGAAAGTGCTGCAAACATTTACAGCTGTGAGCACACAAGCTCACCTTGCCTCCCCCTAGGTACTGCTCAGAGAGTCACCATCTGTCCATGATCTCAGCTTTCTCCTCTATTTTTGGTTAAGTAAGGCGAGACTCAACGGTAAAATAACTACAAGGTATTAGGACACTGTCGAGTTTGAGAGGGACAGCAGGGAGCTTCTCTGACACGTTCCTGTTCAGAGAAACTCAACATTGGTTCTTATGTGATAAGACAGTGAAAAACAGCACTAGTTTTTACTTATTTTGTTTATATATACATTAATTTCTTTAGTGTTTCCGTTATGTTGTTCATATGTTCATATGTTCTTCAGTCTGGGTGCCAGGAAAAAAAGTTAGGAATCAATGGCAATTAATCTTAAAAGATTCTTGTTAGAAATGTTTTTTCCAAAATATCACGATGTTTAACATACACAGTTGATCACCAAGAAACTGCCACGGTCAAAGTTAAACGCATATCTTATACTTGATTACATGAGATGACAACCTAAATAAGTACACGTAACAGCTATTATTCTGTTAGTCATAATTTCAATCAGCAGGTGTCAAACACCATTAGCTGTGATAGCTTTGGGATTTTGAGATTTTTTTTTTAATGAAATATAGTCTTAATGGAACACTGTGAGGCGTAATTATGTATCAGCTTGGCATTGGCTTTTCTTCTGGGGGGAAAAATGTTGGTAGATACTTACATTAGAAAAAAGACAAAAAGGAAGGGAAAGCTCTATAATAATTTTCAACAGAAAGGAAAGAATAAGAAAGAACAGAATCACAGATCTTGAACTAGCACAAGGTGCTAGGAGTATATTTTAAGTCTGACCTTTGTTTATTTTTGTAGTTTGTTTTTCAAAACAGAAGTAGCTTCGATTTGCTATTTCTGTAGCATAGAGGAGGGGAAGGTTAAAGTGCTAATGAGGAATGTTTTTATTATAAGAGATCTTTGTCATCATGAAACCTCAGTTTATTATTATTTTAAAATAAATAAATATATATATAGGTCAAATACTGAAGTTCAAGGCTCAAACATTACCTAACCACGCACCTACCAATTCTCTTTTATAGTACGTTATTTTTGGTAGGCATCTTAAAAGAAGCTTTTAATACAAATCCACATTAGCACTGGTTCTGTACCAAAGCTTTAGCTGTTCTGACTTGGATCCCCACAAGCTATTAGATACATATTCTGTTGATTCGAACAGCTTCACTAAAGCCATTGTTAACTTTCAGACTAGTCAAATAATTTTCACATTAAAAATGACCGCAAACGAAACCCAGTAATGTCCATTTGATAAGCAATGAATGCAGAGGAAGAAAACATTAACAAGCACTTGCATATATTTTCTCACTATTTATTTAAAAACAACATATGATAAGTGTTTTAGGAATATCAAAATAATTTGCCAAGAACACCGTTAACACAATTCAAAACCTCCTTCTGGAAACCAATCCATCATCACACCTTGTTCATCTCATTAGACTGGAATTGCCACTGCCTCGTACTTTTGCAAAGTTGAGTATACAAGCAATAAATAGATGCAAACTGTTCTTATTTTGTTTTGATAGCAAGTTAAGCCATTTTAATTCTGTTTACGGTTTCTATGCATAAAAAACCTTCAGATGGAACCCAAGAATAGTAAGAATAACTGATAACTGGGGTTTTGAGTCATAGTGCTTCCATACTCATTCAATTAGACAAGAGAGAGCTTTCTGCCCAAACCACAGCTAACTCACACTGCAAACACATCTCTTTCCCTCAGTCCTCCATTATCAACACTGGGGAAAAAGAAAACAACCAACCAAACAAAAATCCCACCACCAAACAAACACACACCACCTCCCTCTATATATGAAAGGGCCACCCTTCTTCGGATACTCCAAGAGAAAACAAGATTTTCACACAAGTTGTTCAGTGGGACATACAGATTTGGGTTTAAGACACCACCACTGCAGCTCAGCTGAAGGCAGAGAGCCTTTGGTAGCTAGTCTTTAAAAGAGATTTAAATACTTTAACAGATCAAACAATTACAAGCCTGACAGCGTAGGTATAACCCCCAGCACATCCAAATGCACAGCGTGTTAAATGAAACCTCAGAAATCATAAACATATGCAGCCAAGTCATAACTTTCCTTGTGTTTGAACCAAAGCTACAGCAGTACTTTCCTGCTCTCTCCCCAGTCCCAGCTGCACACACCAAGGCTAGCTCACCCCACAGGCTAGCTCACCCCACAGGCTAGCTCACCCCACAGGCTAGCTCACCCCACAGGCTAGCTCACCCCACAGGCTAGCTCACCCCACAGGCTAGCTCACCCCACAGGCTAGCTCACCCCACAGGCTAGCTCACCCCACAGGCTCCTACCTGGCTCCTGCCTTGACAGGGAATGGTTACCAACCTGCAGCCATAAGAGAGCAGAGCTTGCGCAGGCCAAGAACACAAGTATCCCACGGACAGAGCGAGAGAAAAGCTCTCTTCAGCTGCTGCAAGGTGAGTGCAGCCAGGCAAGGGCAAGCCGGAGGTGATAATCAGCAGCTGCAGGTGATAACAAGCTCATCAGCAGAGCCAGGTGATACATACAGGTGTGGCTCCCAGGGGAACCCTCAGCAGTGCACAGCTGAGGTCATTTATTTGATTGGAAATGCTGGGTGGCACTCAGAAACAACATCAGCCCCTTGGCTTAGTTCACCTGCTGTTGCACTAGAGTTTTATAAAGCCTTTGTACCATCTTCCACATGTTGGGCCTAATACAGACTATGTGGGGAAATCTTGTTATGCTGAATGTTTCCTATGCACAAGGGAGACAATATTCTGTTTTCTATAATATTATCCTTGTACCAAATGTCAGAGGAGTTGCACAGTATTAG
The DNA here is from genome assembly GCF_963924245.1 of Chroicocephalus ridibundus. NCBI lineage: Eukaryota > Metazoa > Chordata > Aves > Charadriiformes > Laridae > Chroicocephalus > Chroicocephalus ridibundus. The sequence continues at coordinate 916,176 of NC_086286.1, forward strand.
TGAGCAGGAAGGATTGCTTTACTCCCCATTTTGATTTTGATTCAGTCTGGCCTGGACTAAAATTAGCTCTAACAATGCACCTAATGCTGCATCCTCTTACACCCAACAGAGCTCTTTCAAGTGTTATTTGTCTTTCATATCACTGTAGACAAAAGATTTACCAACTGACTTCAGCAAATACAGGACAAAATCCCTTGTTGCAGCTGAAACGCAGGCTGATGGAGGTACCTGTGAAAAGCAGTGGGTCTAAAAAGACTAAAATGCCCCCCATACAGCTCTATCCTCCTAACTATGCGCTCAAGGCTGACCAGACATTCAAATACTCTTGCAATGACGATGAGCCCTTCATGCACACATCCCAAAGGGACTGAGCAAGACTGTGGCCAAGTGAGACAACTAAGCATAGGTTTATTAAATTCACATAGAGCCACGTGTGACAAATAACCATAAAACCACCTGAATTTGGGGGCGGGGGGGAGGAGAGGGGCTTATGCCTTCTCTGCACTTTTTGTTATTTCTAGTAGAAAACCACACAAAATAAAATCTACAGGCTTTGGTAGTTTCTATTGTTGCAAACCCATTCTGTGTGTTAGTCATTGTTTCCTTTTCATCCTTCCATACAGAAGGTTCCTTAGCGTACAGCTAATATTTATCCCCCTTAGTTTGAAAATACTTCATTGAGTAGCTCCTGAACATAGCACAAACCTCAGACCCAGTTAAGTCTTTCAGCCCTTCAATATGGCTCAGAAGAAATAAACTTGTCTTCACCGAGCTATCTCACATGAGTTTTCTCTGCCCTTACTCATGCGGAGTGTTGTGGATGCTGCATTTGAAGTGATTTAGGGGGAAAACCACATGTACTGTAGTCTTTTTTTAATTCTGTCTTGGGGAAGAAAAGTCCATCAGTGCCTTACCCACAAACGGGGATGGTATCGTGAACAGGAGAAACTTCTGTGCAAAGGTTTGAATACACACGTTGCCACAGAACAAAAGGAAAATGAAAAATAGGCCTTAAAAGCCAAATGAGTTAAATTCTGGGCCAGAATTTATTACAAATAGATCTTTTCAGCCCTGACCTGTGCTAAGAAAGTAAATGCTTCACTCAAGCCGGGTTTCACCTAGAAAAAGCTATTCCTTTATTTCTCTCACATGAGCTCTAACTCCTTTCTGCTGATTCTGCCTTTTTCTTCCTATGTTAAAGAAAGTAAAAAAAGATGAGTGGAGCTGGGCAAGTTTAATAGTTGGGCTCAATTCCTACATTTGTAAACAGTTTCTTTATCTGAATGACATCTGTAAATTGAGAAACTGGAAATATAACTAAAACAACCTTTGTGGTATTATCTGACAGATTGAAAAAGGCGTGAAAATAGGCTGTCTCGCTAACACCCCTTTCCCATGGGAACTCACGTTAAAAAAATCCAGCAAATCCTTATATCTTATACTAAATAAAGTTTACGTTATGGAGTGTATTCTGAAGTAATTTTTCTATATTTAAAACAGATTTCCTTCTCCTGTGTCATGCTGAAGTCATGTCAAACGTGGATTTGACTTGAATCATGTTAGAGAGCTGGGGGCAGTTTCAGTGCTTGCTCTGCCAAACTTGGTTTATCTGGAATCAGAAATTCTTGATGGTACAATCTGAGAAAAATACTTTTGTTGCTTTGATGCTTACAGGCTAGAAAACCCAGGCAGAAAATTCATGCAATAATAATAATCATAATAATAATACCATCACCAACAGAATGAAAATAAATTAGTGCTTCCCTAAAACACGGGGATCACTTTCGGGTAGATGGTCAAGACTGTGCTGGAGAATTCTGCGATTTCTACCATTACTGATGGTGTGGGATGTTTCACTTATTCTTGAAATATCTGGCTGTACACCCAGTATAACATATGTAACCTATTAATCACTGTGTTGTTTCTTATTAGAGAGAGACCTATTTTTGTCAATATACTACTAATCAATATGTTACAGAAGTTGACTGCAGCTGCAACAATCCCAAATATTTCTTAATACCATCGGAAGAAAGGTTGAGTATAAAAGCTGGAAACTCAACCCAAACACACACAGGCTTATAGATTTTATCCAGTTTAATTTTGTATGCACAGGCATTACCACAGAAATAAGGATTTATACACTGGCTACTTGCTTTGAATGAATTACTGACAAAAGTGCAATTCTGCTTAGAAAGTCAATGAAATTCCCAGCCATGAAACTGATGCCTTATTCTTAAAGACTCAAAGCATTGCATTTGTATACCAAGCTTTATTGACAGGAACGCCACGCTCAAGCCCAGGGATGAAATAATGGGTCAGGACATATGTATGAGGATGCTAATTCACTTCAACAGATTAGAGGGGTCTGTGGGCATCCCTCATTTTACAAATGCAATGACATGATGTACACGGGCAGAATCCCTAAGGGCCAGCAGCTCTGGTGTGCCATGGGGCTAGATGCACTCTCAATGAGGAGAAGAATCACAGCTGCTTCCACTTAGCTCTTTTTGATATTCTCTATACAGCTACTGAAAGAAAAAACTAGCATGTCAGGCATATATTTATAGGACAACCAGCGAAATCTTGGTCAGACAGATGCCTGTGAGCATGTTCAAGTGAAAGCCCACCTATGGAGCATCACCTTTTAAAATTAAGGTGATTTCTCTCTGTCCTTAGGAGCTGCTTAATACAGCCATTGTCTTTAAAGACTGCAGAGTTCAGCCTCTGAAGAGCTGTTCTTCCAGATACACGCTGGAAATCCAACCCTGGAGCAAAATATGGGAAGTTGAGTGCAAAGATGATAATGCCTCCTGTCCTTCAGGGGATTCTCCCAGGAATTACGTTCACGTGGGATTCAGAGGCTTTAGTACACCCCGCCTTGAATTTACAAGTACAGCCATGAAAATCAACTGAAGACAGACTGCTTTTTATGTCATCAGAGTAAGTGTTGGCACTATTGTTCACTGCACCAAAGCATGGTAATGTTTTTAGCCCCATAAATAGAGCCTCTCAGTATATCACCTATTTCATAAAATCATTTAGAATCATTTAGGTTGGAAAAGACCCTTAAAATCATCCAATTCAACCGATGTATGCTTCCATTGCATGTTGGAGTCCACTGGCAGGATTTCCATACATTAACTGCCAATATTTTACTCTGGAGACAGAACTAGTTGGCCATTCTAATATCAGTCATTCACTGACATAATGAAAATTAACTTCTGTCTGTGCTAGGATTTGTTATTCATTGAGAATGCTTTGTCTACCTGCTTGACTGACTTATAATATTCCTAATTAGTGGACAACCTCTTACACTGTTAACATGATGAAATATTAGATGGAAAGAGGTGAAATTGGAGTTAGTTGCTCACCATGAAAATGTTTCTGGTTTAGAAACATAAGGTGACCTGATAATTTAAAAACTGACAAAATTTTAGAAGGCGTGGACTCAGTTCTCAACTGTGATTTACCCTCACTTCAATGCTTGCTCTGCCTCCCTTATCTACTTTGATAGATAGTATCTATGACATTCTAGACCATGAATGGACTGTCTTTCCCTGGGAATAGGGAGAGCATCTAATACAGTCCGGCTCTGAACTCCACTGGATTTCCTTGGAAATAGTTCAATAAAAAGAGACAGCTTCCTGAATATCACTTTTTCATTGCAGTTTGTCTGACTGTACAGCCTTATATATGCATGAGGTTTTGGGTCTTTTCGTTTTCATACAGGACTCTGTCAGGCTGCTGTGTTACCAACAAAAACAGGTGACAGCAACCACCAGACCACTGCAGAAAGGGGATGCTATTCATATTAGCTTTTCACTGCTGTAGACTGTTAGAGATTTTGTTGGGAGAAACAGTGTGAAAATGAGTAAAGGTAATTGGGCTGAGCATAGGGAAAGGGTGAAAGGACTCCTCACATATGAGGCCCAACTCTGATTTTGAGTCAAATCACCAGGAACTGTAGCACCACTTAAAAAAGATAACCTGTGTTTGGAATGATAAAAAGCCATTAAAAGAGGCTGGGTAGACTGAACAGGAAGAAATAGATTAATAGATCTCCATGTGAGCATAATTGATTTTGGGCATGTACTCCTAAAACCCTTCCCCAATGATTTATCTTCATTTGGTGGGTATAACACTGAGTTCAATCAGATCCTCAGAGAGCCATCCATCAAACATATCATCAGCAAAAACAAGTGCTGCCTTTTCTCTTTCTATTTTATCTTTCCTTTTTCTTTCATATGGGACTTAAACAAAACAAGCAATCATTTTTCTTTTAAAAATAAATAAATCACTGCTAGTTATTGAAGTATTTCTGGTCAGGTAGCCCACCAGTATACTTAACAATTGAATTTTTCCCTGAACCGTGAATTTTCCTTTTCTCTGGATTTATAGCAACACACCAGCCAAGAAAGTTTGGAAAGACATGAGAAAAAGAATGGTTTGGACAGCCGAGCAGAATTATCAACAACTTTGTCCCTTGCGCCCATGCACACCCCCCGACAAGTTACATGCTGTATACAGAAAATCATCAGGCATTTTGAGTATCCCCACTCCAATCAGTCAGCGGTGAGACCCAGCACAATCACACATTGAGCTGTTACTGTCTAAGCCAACTCCAAAGCTGACAATGCGTCTCCCGCCTGCTGCAATTCCAGCTCTGCTCAGCCTGTGCACACTGAGAAGGGAGAGCTAATGCCATATTTAAACAGCTGATGATAAAGCTTAAACAGTCTTTTCTGCTGTAGCTATTTTTGAGCAAGGAAAATTTTCTTTAAGGATTTATACTTGGTGCTTTAGCAGTCCTCATCATTCTGGTAATGAACAAAGTAGGAGAGACAGCTATTAACAAAAGGAGAACACCTGAACGCCTTCAGCATGCTCCTTCTGCCTCCAAGAAAAAGTGCCATGGGAAGGAAGCCCTGGGCCAGGCTATCTTTGTTTTCCTCCAGGAAAAACTGCTGAGGAAGCCTCTAAAGAGCAGTTTCTGTGAGGGGTCCCTGGCAGACATTTATCCAGAATGGCCAGCATAGCATGGCACAAGGCTTCACTCCTAGTGCTCCAGCCGTCAGACTCCAGTTTAGCCTGCTGAAAACCCACACCCGTACACTGAGCTGACGTCGCAATAGGCTGGACCTACATTTTGCCTATAGTAGCACTCTGCTGCTTGCTTTTGATTGATTTTCTTAGATAGACGGAAGTTTGTATAACCTCCATTTCTCTCTCTCAGGCTGCAGTTAAAAGGCTTCAACAGGGTATGGAAAAGGTGGGGAGACGGACTGTGTGTAATGCATTAAAGAAAAAGAATTAGAGGAAAACATCAGTAAGCTGCAGCCAGGGTTAAAGTGATCTCAAATATTAAATGATGACAAAGGAGGATAAAATAAAAACATAGGTCAGGCATGAAATTTGAAAAAGAAATGTCATACGATGTCCCAACCATCCCCGTTTTGTATTTTTTCTGCACTTACTTTATTATAAATTCTGAGGAAGAGAAATACAATTATTTCAAATTGCATTTAAGAAATGAATGGACGGAAGCATTTGCTTTTAGGTGTGTAAACTCATTGAAATGGGCACCTCTCATATTTATCATATTCTACACATTATTTTTTTGTGACATTTAAATTACACTGAACTCCATCAGGGCAGAAAGCATATAGTAATTTCAGGAACATTTTCTCAAGTTCTTCCCTTGTTTTTCATCATTTTTGGTTAATCAGGCCAGGATGCAGATGATACATATGGTAAACACACGGTTTGGACATGTGCAGTCCTATACCTTCTTCCTGATGATATTTTCCTGGACACATGGAAAAGGAGGTGAGAAGGCACCTTTGGCCATCACATAGTCCAGCCGCCATTCAGAGCATGGTCAATGAGAGCAGGTTGCTCAGGACTGTGTCCATTGGGGTTTTGAATATCTCCAAGGAAGAGACTCCAAAACATCTCTGGGCGGCCTGCTCCAGTGTTTGATCATCCCCAAAGGAAAAAAAAAACGAAAGAAAAGAAAGCCAAAACAACCCCCAAATGCAACAATCCTTTAATTGGAATTCCCTGAAACATCAATTTATGTCCATCTCGTCCTGTCAAGATTTTGCATTCAGAGCAACACAGGGCAGGAAAGGAAAAATCTTTCCCTCTTTTTCCTCAAGACAATTTTATTATTTTATTTCAGAAACCCTTAGTTGCAGATATAACTGTCAGTGAAGTCCAAAGTCATAGTACCAGTCCCTATGCTTAATCTACAAAACTGTAATGAAATGCGATTAGTTAAAATGAAATACAGTCCCCAAGTAATTGAGATGGATTCAGATTTAATTCATCTTTTGCAAAAGAGCTGGAAAAGTTGATGGGGAAAAGGTAATTTTTCTTTTATAAAACAGCTCACAGCATGAGAAAGCCCTTTTTCTGTAAAAAAATGACCTAAACTGAAAAGAAATACCTCTCTACAATGGGAAACCTGATCCTTCATGAATATGTAAGTAGTATAGGAATTAAATTAGTACAATATTTCCAGCTTTTTGAGGACTAAAAGTTGAGAACCCTCCTGTGGTATTCTCATGGAAAGCTTAACCACATTAGTGAAGGGCAAGGTTCTCCTGAAGTTTTGTTAAAGCATCCTAGATGAAACAATGGAATTTAAACAACGTACCTAACGGCTGTTTTGTGTTATTTCTTAGGTTTGCTCAATTAAAGGGCTTATTGCTTCTAACTGAAATGTGTCTGGAATAACAAGAGAAACAACATGTCTTTGAATGTTACTGATCACAAAGAAACATTTGTGGAGAAGAATTTCCACTTCAAACGCTGCGTATGTTTCTTTACAAATTGTGGGGCACATCTCTTAGAGGAGTGATATCGATATTTCCATGAATGTTATACACACAAGGCAGGGATTTTGGTGACAGTGGGACACTTTTTTTTTGTTTGTGTCTCCCTCCTCCCTGCCATTCCTGGGGCCTAAAACCAGAGATCTGAATAATTTTGGAAGAAAGCAAAAGCCACTCTGATTTCAAAACCAGGAATACTCCTTTTTATGATCATCCAAAGAGTTTGTTGCAGAGCCATGCTCTATGACTTAGATGACCAAATGTTTTGCTCTAATGGAAATTATCCATGGAGAATAATTGCATTCAACCTTTAATCTGCAGTTTTGTACAGACCAATACATTTCAAACTGACAGTTTCAAAAGGCCAAACACCACAGTCAAAACCTGCAAACTATTAAACTTCCAAAAAAAAAATAATCAACTTTCTTCAAGGCTGTTACCAGGAACTGCTCACTTGACTGTCTCCTGTATGTGTGGGGGCCCCCAGCTACACAGTGCCCTGTTAATACTCTGCAAAGAGGCAATAAAATATCATTTTCTTCACCATACAAAATTTCTGTTATAAATTATGGTTCCTGCTTTCTGTTTTATGAATATTTAAAAACTATAACATTTTTTATGGTGTTCATCATTAAATACTACGATTCCCTTAGTGTTCAATGTACTGATTTATCCCTACTGAAACCAATAACGGATAACAGAAGAGACCCCACAGCATTATTAATTACCACAGGTGTTAATTAGATGTTACACATGGGAACAAGACAGATGGCAAGACAAACAGTAGCAAGACAGACAGGTATGGCTGAGTACCTCGCACTGGCCCAGAAAGACAGATGATGCCTTGCTATTCGTGTCAGCCAATAGGGAATGACCTTCTTTGTCACAGAAGACACGTTAATGATGACACAAAAAACTAGATATACAGTAGAAATGTGAGCACGAAGAAACAAGCAAATACTTCCTCAGCTCAGCTGAGTCCATTAATTGAAATAAATGAAACATCCCAACTGAAGAAAGGAATGGCATGTGCAATATGTGACAATGACTGCCATTTAGAAAGATGGCTAGTTGGCTTCCCGCAGCTCCCGTTCACTTTGGTTAATTGTCTCCCAGCAGTAAAGAAGGATAACATGTCAAAGGTTTTTCATGCCTTTTTTTTTTCTCCCTTTTAATTGCTATTTTATTTTTAAATAATTGGCAGATGCAGAGCCTAGTTGCATTTTATATTAACCAGTCAGCAGAGAAAAAAACCACAAGAAAATAGCCGTGGGAATGGGGAACAAAATGCAAGCCCTTCCATCCCAGCTGCTGGCCCAACAGGTGGGCTGTGGGATGAGGCTCCATTCGCCCATTTACAACCCTCTGCTCCGTGCCATCTTTGCCAAGTGACAGCCCAGCATCAGAGGAGATGGGCAGGATGGCACTGGTCAGCAACCTGCTGTCAGGTGTGCTCCTCAAAAAACAGTAGCATGGGGGTGACTGGATCCAAAGTCTCCTTTGCTTGGACACGTACCTTAAGGAAAATGGCAGATGAAATGGAACTATTTCAAGAATTCCTTAACATATATATCAAACCTTAAGAGTTTTGAAGGAACTGAATTTTCCTTTTGGACCTTTTTCTTAGGATTTGGCTGAATCTTAAGGAAACCAAGGAAGAAAACAAGAACCATCAAAATTTTACTGCACTTTTTCAACAGATGTGCGGAAAGATAAAGTAATTCGTGCTACGTGTCTTCAAAAGAACCCTTGCTCAGTTGAACTCCCACATCTCTCACCAAGTTTCTCTTAAAAGAGATTTCTCTTCTAATTTCTTTTTATTATAAAAGAATAAAATGACAATAAAATTTCTCTTTGTTATAAGCACTCACTTCCTCTGGTTTCCTATTCAATTCTGGCTACTCCTGTAATGCCTGAGGTTTCCTGCATTCCTAAATTTTAGTGGGGGAAAGAAGGTTGTTGAGGAAACTATTTTTGAGTGGAAGGTTCTCCGCTGAGAGACGGATTTTAGTTGACATTTCATAAATGTTATTTTATCTTGTGTTGTCCTGACAACATTAACTCTGTGGCATTTCAACATTTTCAGTCAATTGCAAGAATCTTTATCAGTGTCTATTGTCTTATTGCGTGAGATGCAAAAGAAGGAAGTTCAGACAACTTTATGATTTTTATAGTCATCAAGGTATTTGGAAAGTTAAAGCAGGAGAGGTAACATTTATAGATTCAGATTATTTTAATAAGCCCAGTCAAAGAAATAAATATAATTGGTATGTTTTTTAAAAAAATTTAAAAGATCAGTATTAGACAGCACAAGTCAACTAAAACCAATTATTTTGTGTGTGTGCAGCTGGTGCCTCCGCTATTATTTTCAGCTGGGATTTCTTTTTTTCCTTCTTAGTCTTTGCAGCCAGAGAAAAGTGACCACAGCTTTTCCTTCTACCCCAGAGGTACTGTAGCGCTCCATTTATTAGGTACCAAGTACATGTTTCAGCAAAGTATGGCACGTTGCTTCCTACTTTAGCTGTCTGGATAAGGAAGCATTGCATTTGATAGAAAACCCAAGAAGACGGAGTCAGTGTCCCATTACAACACACTCAACTCACATCTTTATTCCTACATTCATCTAGACTTGGCAGGGCTAACATTGTAATTAAGCAACCAACCTGGGCAGTTATCAGTAAATAAATACTACTGTGCTCCAGAAACTTTCTCCATATTCTAAATAAGAGAAGGTTTTCCACGTTACCTCCAATGATTTGCTTCCAAGGTCTTCTGTGCAATTGATTTCCACTGGGCCAGAAAGCTGCTAATCAGCTGAAGACTCTACCGTGTACATCTTGACAGACATAATAGTTTTAAAAATATTTTTTCTATTACCTGCCAATGTTATTTAGGTTTTCTTCAAGGTTTGTAATACAGCTCTTTGTGCCGATTTATTTAAATCATTTTCCAATATACCTTGAAAATCACAGAAAATAGAAATAAATGGATAAAGCATGGAGCACAAGGATGTGTTGCTCCAAACTATCTGTCTCCTTGGCTTCATCTGCACATAAGCACAGAAACAATATGAGTTGAATGTAAAGAAAATGGAAAAACATCAGCTTAAGCAAAACAAATTATTGTATTAGTGAATAACATGAAGAACAAACAATACATCTGCAGTTCAGAGACAAATCTGGATTTTTTCAGAGATCTTCTACAAATGTGTGATCATTATCACATCCATAATATTTTAAGATTACTGTTGTCATGTAAGGTCTTACAAAAATCTCGCCTTGATCTCTCTGATTTCATTCTCTGAGTTTTGAGGGAAACCCGCTGCCTCCTACCCAGCAAGGAAAGCTGAGGAATCTTAAAATGGGAAATCTCCAGCTGTTATATTTGAGGTGTAAAGCTTACCACTTAAATTGTTTCACGGATTCTTATACATTTATTGCAGCAATCATGGGATCTCTATGACAACAATACTAACAAATGCTCTCCGAACACGGTTGCTGCGCAATGCATTTACCATGCTTCAAATGGTAAAACCATTACACTGATTCCCAACAATTATTTCTGGAGTGAGAAATTACTCGTTATGATATTTTACTAAGAACAGGGAGAGGGGGCTAGCCCTGAAGCACATACAAAGATCTAAAATTGGGCATATCTGAGCACAGAAACAAATGTTAGCGTTCATGGTGATGTCAGTGTTTTTCTGTCCCTCCCCCTTTAGGGTGATAGGCATCTTCCTGCCTTCTGGATAAGCCTGCCTACATCAGCAGAGACAGCAGCTAGAGCACAAACAACTGGGACTCAGAAGAATTCATTCTCTGGAAGTTTCTCAGTGCATTTTAGCTATTTTAAAAATAAGAAATAATAATAATCATAGCCCAAGCAACTTCCATTCAGCTCTTCTGGCGCACTACCAATTCTGTGCTCAGGGTTGTTACATCAGAGTATTGTTAAAATGATCAGTTTTGCAGGAGCACAACTAATCAGTGCCTATTGAAATGCTCTCCTGCCTCCTCCTGATCTCTTACAGCAGATCATTAGGAACTGACTGTCTTGGCCCAAGTTACGTAGATCCAGAAGGCCCAAACTGCAGTTCAAGCCGCATCATGGAGAAAGTACCATGGCAGAATTAGAGAAAAGAAATCTCCCTTGCCTTTCACTCTGTACTAGCTCGGCTGCATAAACAGCTGTATCATTTAACAAGGTTCCTCACAGATGAAAATTTCAATGGGGAAGGTGAAGGATGCATGACCCACTCACAATGTATGCCTTATTCCCTACCACTAATAGGGATAGTTTTCTATGTGCCGGCATTATGAAACAGGCTATGAAATAGGACCAAACATGCCACAAGATGCATTAACCTGCCCAGTTTGTTTGTACTTTCTGAATGTGAAGAGAGTACACAGGTATCTGCCACTAGTAGAGAAGCATGAATTGGTGGTAAACCCCTCTCTAAGTGGACTTGATTTCGTATTTGCCTATTTATTTATGATTATTTATGACAGCAATCATGGTGCCATTGTATAGCTATTAGGTTTTTGTTTTGTGAGTCTGAAAGCATTTCAGAGGTGTCTGTCAGTATTTACAGTATCACTTTGAAGCAGACTTTAAATATCCCTGTTTGCGCATGTAAGCAACCCCCGAGAAGTGGCCACAGAGGAAGGCTGGAAGCAGCAACCTCTGCCCAAGGTGTGTCACTTGCCACCAGAGCAACATGGCCTGTGAGCTGCAGACAGAGCACGGCACCAGCAGCTCAGGGGAGCTGGAATGGGTGGGAAGGCGATCTGAGCAGCCTTGGCATAGCTCTCTGCCAAATGAGGCACTGAAGTCACATTCCCAGAACTCCAGTGCAATGCTTCAACCACAAGAGCATTCTCTGATGAGATTAGCACTTAACTGAAAAATACCCTCCACTACCTGATATTTAACCCTCTCTCATAAATTAAGAGCCCAGAAGCTCAAAAGTCCCCCAACAGAGAGGGGATGCCAGCATTCCACCTCTTGCAGATACCGCTCAGTCCCTGTGCCAGGGCAATGGCCACATGCACTGCTAAAAGACAGTGGCAAACTCCTTTAAACTAGTCATCCCACAAAAGCCTATTTTCTTTTTTTTCTTTTTCTGAAATAGGAATGAACTGAAAGCAGCCTGCCCTGTTTGCAGCAATGCCTGTTTCCATGGCACCCAGAGCAGCAGCTGAAGGCCTTGTTATCACAAGGACTCTAATAAATTTCAGCAGATTGCTGGGAATTGACGCCCCCCCCCCCTTTTTTTTTTTAACCCAGATGACCCTCTGGTCCTGGAACCTCGACTATGGTCCAAAAGTCTATGGCAAAGTTAAACTCTTCACAGTGATGATACTTTGGGTGGAAGTCTTTTTAATCAAGAAATAAAACTGAACATACATCCCTCAGAGAGAGAAGAAAAAAACCTCAAACTCTATCAATTTTTCCTAGTTATCATGGACTTGACAGAGCTCTAAATATAATTGTCTGATGAATCCTACCTGAGCAGCATCTGTCTTGCACCCACCAAAGAGTAATCACGGATGGCCTCGGAGACAGAACGTCTTCTCCCTTTAACTGCGTTCCCAAAAAGCTGATAAGCTGACATGCTGCCCTGTGCATTTTTGAAAAGAGATTAATCAACACGGGCATTTTACACTCAAATATACTTTTCATCACTCTGATATTCATTTCTGTAAAACCTCATGAATATGTACAAGTGTCTTTTACTTCTTCTTAGGCTCTTCCAGGCTCAGTGATTTTAGATGCCTTTTGTTTCTAAGGTATTGATTCTGTGGTTTCCACTTTGATTTTAGGTACAATTATAACTGATTGAATAGTGTTTACGAAACTGTGAAAAGCAATGGAAGAAAACTAGCTTTTCACAGATTCAAAGGTAACTGAAAAAATCTGTACGTTATCCCTTGTGCTATGTTAATTATCCTGATGTCAGCTTGTATTACACTGGCCTGTAATGCAAAACATGCGCTTATCCCTGTGGTAACAATCAGATTTCAAAACTGAGAAGAAAACAGAAAGCAGTATTCAAATATCTATAAAGGGGGGGGGGGCAAAGCAGTACTAACCACTGCATTGGTGAATTCAGTACTAATAAAAGATTTTGTGCTAAATTCTAAGCACACGTTTGCCAGAGATGTCCTTAATGTTGAGAGTTACTAAGTTATTACATTAAAGGGAACCAACAACCATTGGTCCTGAGCTAGCACATTTTCAGGCTGCCATCAAATACACTGGGTACTACGTGGAGAACTACGGAGCAAAGCTGCCACAGCAGAGGAAATGGCGGATCCCCACATCCTGTTCTCAGTTCAATATCTGTTACTGCATCTGTTCCGCGCTCTGTGTCCCAGCACCTTACAGGTGTGCCTTTTGCCCAAACTCAGTAAATGACTGATCAAAATATGCGTCTTCCCCCAGTGAACCTGGAATTCAGTTAACGAGTAATAAAACTAATAGATCCTGTAGAACCATAGGACAGGGAATAAAGACGACAGAGTGAGATCGCGGTTCTTTGGCAACAATAACTTAATCGCTAGAGTTACTAACAGATCATTTTAATATGAGAAATAACATACAATAAAACTACAGAAGATTTTCTCAGTGTTTTGGGAGACACTTCTGCAACATGTCTGTATTATCACTAAGAGGTTACAAATGCACTCTGGCATCCCAGGCTATACCATATCGTTTGCATCCTCATTTCTTGAGGAAATGCACACATGTTTTGCAGAGGCACAGGGAGTATATTCAAAGAAAATACAGCACCAGCAATCTTCATTTCATTCACAAAGTCCTTAATAAAATGACTGAGATTACTCCAGTTTAGCACATCATTATAATTCATTTTACAACCATAATATTCTCAGGTTCAGACATTAAAAGGACAGTAAAAATGCTTAGGAGGTATTCTCTCCAGTTAATAAGCATGATGCAATTCACCACACTTACTTCAACTTCTGGGGAACTGCCAAGAAAGTTAATAAACTACAGTGGTTGAGGAGTCTATTAATTTTGGATGGTGTAATTCATATCCAGATACTCTCTAGAAATAGTTGCCTAGACAAAAATCCACATTGACTAATATTTTGCACTGTTTCCAGCACTCCAGTAGTTTTCCTTCCACTCCCTGCCCTTAAATGGACTTTTTCCCCTGCAGATGCAAAGCCCTCTCCACACCGTTATGAGACCGTGTCCTACCTGCAGCCGCCAGAGCGGTCCAAGCAAAAACACCATTTATGAAGCCTTTTCCTCCAAATGTATGGAAGGGATGACCAAGCAGCTTTCTCCAAGGCCTTTTTGTTCGGATAATGCTACAGACGACTTGCAGCTGCTGTAGGTGTAAAGATCCCACTTTCGAGCCATGTAAAAGTTGCCCCCCTGCTGACCGAGCTTCAGCTCCATGTTATGGAGCTTTCGTGTTTGTTTGACAGACTGGAGGATTGAAACAACCAAGGGATTAGTATTAGTTTTGTTTTAAAACGTTGCAAAAATCATTTTGCTAGCATAGCACATCATTCACCCTGTGGGCTGCTCTGTCCTCCAGGGAGTGACACTACGCCGCTGCCACCAGCCAGGATGTGCTGCCATTTCTGTCATGACACCTTTCTTTACTACTGGCTGAGCAGGATCACATCTACACATGTTACTTTCCAAATAGCACATTTTCCAAATAGCCCAGCCCTTTCCCACCCCACTGAAAATATCACTGCCATCCTGTTGATCTGTGCTTAGCCAAATGACAAAACGCTGTGTTGTCTGTCCCCTCCATCAGGTTGCTCACTGTTCCCTGGTGCAATGCGGTGAAAACTCATTAGACGAAAACTATTCCATATAGTTTCCCCTGGAAACATATACACTGAATCTTTCAAAATGCATTACTGTAGCAAAATGTATTAAATACCATTGAGGGAATACTGAGCAACTCCAGAAAAAACTAGCATTCTACTTAATTTCTTTCTTTGTGTTTCAGGCAGGCAAATTATTAGGAATTTGATATCAGAGAGCAAAACATTTCAATCTTCCACAAGATAATAGTAATAAGATGTGACAACAACCGTAATTTGTGCATTAGAATAGATCAAATGAGCTGTTTTAAAGGTGTGATAGTGGCTCATTTGCAATGGCAGATGTGTGACATTTTTTAAGTCTGCGACATGGCTCTGACTGTTCTGCATTGCAATCGCTAGAGCCAGGGCTCTTTCAGCTGCTAACGCACTTGATCACTGACATTAGGAACATATTTATTGAATGGGACAAATATTTAAGGGCCTAAAATGATTATAAAAGAGCCTGTTAGATTTGGGGCAGGGAGAAAGAGCAGAAAAAACCCCTCAAATAGTGAGATTATGAGAGTTGCCCCACCAGTCTGTCTGATATGGCCAGTAGCTACACCATCGCCAGCAGAACCACAAACTTGGCTTTAACCATGGAGATCTCTAACACGGCCCAGGGCAGAGATAGCCTGACAATCTCAGCTGCGGTTAGAGACAAAGGGAAAACAGCTGTAAACAACAGCAAATCTTCCCCATCTCTGTTCCCTATACAACACCATTGGGTTTTTTTCTCCCTTGTTTTTTCTCTCATGAGGATTGGGGAAAGGTTGACTTATCTTTGCTGCATCCTACAGGTGCGTGAAATGTAATCTCCCTACTGTGCCTCCTAGGCAGTATTCACTTCACTGAATGCAGATGGACGGATCCTGTGCAGGTTACGCAGGGTGCCAAGTTCCTGCGGTGTATGCCCCATTTTCCACCTGCACGCGCGCCTTTCCTCATTTTCTCAGTCTTGGTAGGGCAATCTAGTGTCTACACCTACAACTATAAACCAAAATAAATGCTTGAGAGGGGAGAATTAATTATTTACATTTGATGCGTTCTGCTATTCACCACTATATAATTTAATCCAATAGTACTGCTCAACACAACCGATGTGATGTATCATGATTCTCTAGCAGATGTTTTTATTTTGAAATTGTCATCTTATTGATTAGATTTTTCATATGCTTCATGTTTTCTTGCTTGTATCTCCTCCAAAACACTTTCCACACTTCATTTTGTCTATAATGCAGTTCTACTTACATACTGTAACACATAATTTTATATAATTATAATATACAACATAAAATGAATGCAAGGTTCATGGTCAATTTGAAAGATCAAAAGCAAGACTTAATTCTCCTGGCTGAAAGCGACTTCTGAAAAAGTTAATTATTCCTCTTTATCTCTGATTTACCTCTTAAAGCTTTCTGCTAAGTTACAAGAGATCTGAAAGGATTTTGCTTTTCAGTCCTGGCCACAGAATGGCACAGCAGAATATTAAAAGCTCAAATAGTGTGTGAAACGTGAAGAGTTATTGCTATTATTTACAAAGTACCAAGAATAAGTCCTGCTTTCCATTATTTCTGAAGTTACTCCACTGAATCTGATCCCCTATTGCCCTGCATGATATATACATTTAAACCTATACAAGGTGGGTTAGAAAGTACTCCTTGTCTGCTTTGTGCATGTTTCAGCTTGACACAACACTGATAAAGAGCTGCAAGAGAGCCACTTGTTTCTAAAAAAGATGCTTTAGGCGAATGGAAAACATTATCTATAAACCTTATGTGTATTTGAGGAGGGCTGGAGCGGGAAAAATAAGCTGTATTTCTGACATGTCCTGTCAAGGCACCTGGTTACAGTTTTCATTGGGTTAATAGGACGCACTTGGTTTCTGTTGAAAACGGAGCGGAAACGTAACATCGGTTTCACAGAACAGATTATTAACACCTCTTATAATAGGATTTCTAGAATGGTATTAGCCCTTGGCAATCACAGGAACATCCAGCAGGTCTCCAGCTAGAAGCAGTTACGCACAGTTGCATTGCATGGACCCACATGGAGATAGCAGAGGAGGAAGAGAAGTACCCATCCAGGTGTGAGCTGCTGCCTATAGCCCTGAGGCTCCCTGCAGAGCAGGTTCATGCCCCAGGTGGGCATGAGGGGAAGGAATGATCCCAAGAGCCACCCCCAGGGGGGCAACTGGCCCTCGCCCACGTCAGCTGGGGGGTCAGGGTGGAGAGAAGCGGCAGTGATGCCTGATGAGGGTGCTTCCCTCCAGGCCGCCCAAGCAGCTCACCCAGGGGACTGTGGTGGGTGGCAGTGCCCGGGCAGCGGCTGCAAGAGCCTCTGAGGAGCAGCCAGGGCTGCCCACTGCCGGTCCCAGCTGTTGCAGCCTCCGCCAGTGGAACTGAGCTGGGGCATTTCCTCCTGCAGCACATCACGTCTTGTCGTTGGAAAGGAGCGGCATGAACTCAAAGGTACAAGGAAGATCCCAGGTACTTGTACAAGAGGGAGGGGAAAGCTCTCATGGGATGTGTTGCGAGAATATCTGTTGCTCTTACATGCAGTAAAATATACTGGGTTGATTTGGGGTTTTACAGCATTCTTACAAGAAAACTTTGAAGGGCAGGGGAAGTTTGTGTCAGCTGTCCTCAGCGGCTTAATAATGTGACCTTTCGAGCAGCCGACGGGCTGATTAGCTCACAAGCCCATCAAAGACTCACCACTGTCCACTACCTCCTCCACATCTTTCCCCCAGGGCTCCGCTGCTTATTGCCACGGAATTTTGCAGTAACTTGTGGCTTTCCACAAGTCATTCGGGATGACCGAATCCAGAAGCCCTTCTCTTTCCTCCTCTCGCTCCCAGCAAGCCCGCAGAGCCTCGCGCAGCCTTCACCACGTGCCTCCTCCTCCCTGCAGGGCTGGATCCGATGGCTGCAAGCCAGCACCCACCAGCCTGCCAGAGCAGAGGTGGCTGCGGAGTCGTCACATCTGTCATCTCCTTGCCCTGACACCCGAGGCCACAGCAGAACAAGGGTTCTGGCGCATTGCACAGCATTAGGCAACATGATAACATTTCCATCAGGCTGAAATGTTTTTGCTTTATCTAATTTGGTGTGGCTTAATAAATAAGTTGGACAAGTACAGGATGCTATAATGCAATCATGTTGCATTAACATGCCGTAACTAATGATTTGTATCAACCCTATAGGAAAAGGGGTAGTGTTGCACGGAAGTTGCATTCCCAGCATTGCCTGCTGCTCCCTCCTCCCCCCCAAAAAATCAGCATTCTTCTGCCAAGAGAAATGTTCAAATAACTGCAGACGTCTATGAGCCTAATAATGGAGATTAGTTTCTCGGAAATAAGACCACGGATATAACGAAAGTATTACGGCTTTTCATGTGATAGGATACCAACAATGTTAAGGCTGAAATCATAAATACTGGAGTAGGGGGAACTGCTTGCAATGGGGCATTTAATGGATTCTTTGGCCTCTTTGTTTTTCTTTGTTAATTCTTCATGAGCTGATTTGAACAAATCCTACTTATTTGACCACTAATTCACGCAAAGACTTCTATCTATAGACCACTTGCAAATTATCCACTGCTGCTGCTGTCTCAGAGTATAAACACATAAATTATATAGTATAAACTCTATTTCCTGATCGAAGATTCACTGAAAAAAAACCCAAAGTGCACCAGAAGTGTCACATCACGTGACAAAACTACTGACCATCAATCGCAGTACGAGTCCTTATCTCGGTGCATTTTGCTTATGTATTCACAAATTCTTGGTGCAAACATGCCTTCCCATCTGTACAACAGCAGACCTGCACAGTGATACAGCTTTTCAGATGACTCCTTTTAAATGATATGAAATCGCTGGCCTAAGAAAGGGCTCCAAGATATGGAGTACCTTCAGTTCTATTAAAATAACAAGAGCAACTTAACATAGTAACTTTTCATTCTGTCAGGATAAATAAAAGGAGACACTGAGGAATTTTTAAATGAATGTCTCTACCTCTCTCCATTTGGGTTGGTTGCTCATCAGTTTCAGGTTAGCACCACGTGACCTAGAGAAACCCCTTGGTTTGGAAGATATATTGCCCTGTTTTATGGTGGGGATGGTTTTAGACTGGAAGAGCAAGGCTGAGGACCTTGTTGGAAGTGGGGAGCACGGGCACTGAATAGCCGTTTTCCTGTGTTCTGTCAAGGGGTGCCTGGAATAACTCCCACTGACTTCCCGAATGGCAAGTTTTCAGAGCTATTTCATCAAATAATACTAAAATTGCAAATATAATTTGAAGTTTGTGGCTGCAGAATAAATTCTACTCCATTAAAATAATAAACAAAACTGACAGAATATTAAACTGAGTTTCCATGAAAACAATTCTCTGTGGTCTCCTGCACAGGTTCCTCATCTCAGAGTTTGATTAGCCACTGCCATTGAGAGCAACTCACAGCTAAGAGTCAGCCCAGGGAGAACAGCAGGCAGTCCAATCCAATTTTGCCCTGAAATGATTTTTTGTTTGCCTTTTGGTTGTTCCCCCCCCTCCCCCCCCACTGCCAAACTCACACGACTTCAACACAAAACTGCCAGACATGTTTTAATGACAGACAATTTTTAATCTATGAGAGAGAAGTAGGAAAACATAAAGCAGTAAAAAGCCACAAAATCAAATATCAGGGGTCAAGAACAACCCGTAAAGGACTGAAACAGTCAAGCAGTTGATCCTGTGTAGATGATAAATCATTAGTAGCTCATCTACAATAATTTAAAAGCCCATCTCCTCTTGGCCCTGCCTAAGCTTGCAGTTGGTGGCTATTACGAATACTTGCTGGAGCAAGCATTCCTTCTCTTACACCCCACCATTAGCGAATCCCACGGCTTGGCTGTGAAAGCATTGACACACTCCTTCACTGTGTCTGCTCTGAAAGACGATTCATACTAAAAAGGCCGACAAATGATAAAGGAAGGCAGGAGCCTTGTACAGGACTGGGTGCAGTCTTGTACCTGATGGTCTTGGATCTTTGTGAGACTCTTCCAAGTCTTAATGCAGAAAAATACGAAATAGTAAGCACACAAACACAGTAATGTTGTGAAGCTTAGGCAGTGCCTGCGTTAGTGAAGTTGCCTTTCGAGAGCTGGGATATTATTTGTGATGTTTTAGACACATTAGGCAGATAAACCTGGCACTGCTTTTTCTTTGCAAGAAGTGGTGCCCTGTTAATGACAAGGGAGGAAAGAATTGAGTATATAGAGAGAGGGGTGAAATCAGTTTGGTGGAATCTCACAATTAAAGTTGTGCCTCTTACACTATCATTCATCACGCTCTGTCCCACGGAGCTCTTCCAGTCAGAAGGAATGCTTAGTGAAACACATTCCCTGGGTGTACTGCATGTATGACTCTGCAGATGTAATGCTTTTGTCTCTTGCTGTATGAGAATAAATACTTATGTAGAAAAGAAATCAGGGCAGTTCATGAAAGAATAATGAATTACCATGCTTTACACTGACGCTTATTGTTCAGACCTATTATTAAATAGACTTCAAGGATATGTAGGGAGTTTGAATAACTGTAACTGCAATGTACGGTCTCCATAAACCCTAAGCCTAGCATTTGAACATAAGACTGAACCTGGCAAACTGGGATGCATGTAATTGTACTGCTGGGTATAATTTATCCATCCTGATAATACAGTTACATCTATACTAGTCCCTAAGCAATAATCTGTGTTAAGCTATCAGATACCATAGTCCCATATGCATAATTCGAGCAAATGATTAAGATGACTGTAGACTTCCTGTGGGTAATATTTAGATTTAGGATTAGTACTACCAAATGTTGCAACACATAGCATTGGTTTCTACAGAGGTAAGACTGACAGTATATTTGGTATACATCATTTCTAGCTACTCAGTTGGTCCTCATGCTGTCTGGCGTCTGCTTTTCTCCTTTGGTTGTTAGCAGAGGGGTTTTGAACTAATGTGGCACGATAAAGTGAATTCAGAAACACATATTAAGTAACAAATTTTAGATTTGTGAAAGGGGACGTATTTGCAGCAGTATGACAGTAAAGCATTTACTGCACAGCTGGAGTAGGTTCTTGATCTATTAGTGAATGAGTCAAATTTAAAATCTGATCCAAAGCAATTTTACTCTCCCTTATCCCTTTATATCTTTTAGGTCCTTTATGAGCATAGAAATTTTCCACTTATTTCCTGTCAGATTTTAATTATTTATCCCTGCATTGCAAAGAAAATCTGTCTGATCTTACCTTTGCATTTTAAAAAGAAAATCTTTTTTTCATCTTTTTTGTAAAGTTATTACCTATTCTATTTTCAATGGTCATCTTCATTTTTCATATAAATGTAGTCGGAATTTCTTTTGAAACACCCAAGAATTAAATCAAGTAGAGAATTTGGCCTGCTAGTAAATGCTTTAAGGATCTGATACAGAGAACATAGCAAACACTCCAACAGTCCTGAAACTTCCTTAAAGGGGTACAAACAACAAACCTGAAACTTGCTGTTTTAGGCAACAGAGGACAGACCCCAACAAAGAATTTCACCAAAATGACATACTAAAAATCATTAGCAACCCTACTGAGGGAAGCACAAAGTTACTAGTATTAACTTCACATCCTGGTTTGAGGTAAAACAGAAGCAATTTTTTTTCAGTGATTTTACTTTTCAGCTAAGCCTCTTCCAACTAACTGAACTCTCTGAAATTAACAGCAGATTTTTCAGACAGTCAGGCAGGGACTGTTTCTAGCAGATAAGGTCTGATGCTTGTAGTGGATACCAAGGGATGGGATGCAGGGGGGCTCCTGCTTATGCTTATTGCTATAACACCCACGGTCAGCTCACTTTGTGATGTGCCCCGTTGGAGGGTCAGAAGCGGAAGAATGTAAAGGGGTCGCACCTGTGAGGAGACGCAGACAGGGCAGGTGACCCAAAACTGACCAGCGGGGTATTCAACGTCATTGTCATCCTGGGAGCTCAATATCGTTTTCTATACGTTGTATATATGTCATTATTTTCTTATCAGTATTATTATATTTTCTTTTTATCATTTTATTATTATTAATAATTCATTAAGATATTTTAGTTACTTTTCAACTCATAAATCAATCTCTCTCTCATTTTCTCTCCTCTCCTCTGAAGGGAGAGTCTCTCTCTTCTCTGGAGGGGAGAGATGTAAAAGAGAGCATCGGTTGTCATTTTAGTGGCCAGCCCAGCCCAAACTATGACACTTTGCAAGAATAAACATATGAAAATACGTATTCTATCTGTGACTATCCTTTTACTTCTATCACCCACTATGGTGAAACAATATGATTTTCCCTCTCATAGAGCCTGTGAGCCGTAAGAAGTGCAATTTCACTGTAATAAGAATTTTTAAACTATCCCAGATTCAGGCAAGAGCAGCACATTTAAGTATTTACTTATGAAAGTCAAAATAATTTATTTTTAGAACTGTAAATGTCTGCTCAGACATTCTTTTGGCACACAGTTTCTGACTTAATCTTGAGGCATTCTCCTTTGATCTCTAGGAAAAGAGAGAGGAGGACCGTCACACTGCATAAGCTGTGGGCTGAAGCACTGGTCTAGCTTGAGGATGTCACGTACCCATGGCACTCCTGGCACAGCCATTTGGCCACCTCGGGGTCTAAAAGAGCCGAAATATATACCTCTATCTTAAATATAAACTTACATAGCTTATAAACTCTGGTTGATATTAGTGACTCTCTACCTACGCAGGAATGTTGGATTGGGGATTTTTGGTTCATTTGTTGCTTTTACTTACACATCAAACTAAATTTCCCCAGCACAGTGACACACAGCTCTTCCTCTCATCCAAGTCCAGTTTCAAAACTCCATTGCTAAGTCAAAGGAACGCTCTGATTGCATCATTTACATTTCAATAAAAATAGCAAAGGTGTAACACTGACACAAAACAATCCCTTCGAACTTTTGTAAGCATTTGCAGGACCCTGATTTGCCAGCATTTTTGAGTTGCTAAATCAGCGAACAGCTGCTGGTAGATGCCTGGAGGATTAGGCTGCATTGCGCTAATAAGAACTGACTGCAGCACCCCAGAAAACAGTGAAAGTCATTCTATAAATAGTGAAGGTTTCTATTACAAAATACATTTACATATATTAAATCAAGATGCCATAATTAGGTAACCATTTCAGAGGAATGTGTAATAAAGAAAAAGTCACTAATAATCTCTAACTGCATGCGATTACGGGAAAAGAATCTGACTGAGATAAACTAACATTTTCTTGCATTTGCAGAGAAATTGTTATATTCTCATTGGTTTGATATAAATTACTAGTGGTGAAAACGATAAGGAAAACATACAAGTCTATTAATAATATACACTGTCATAGGTCTTCTAAGGCTTTACTAAATATATCACAGTGTTTTCATAATTACAATCAGCTAAATAGCTAGTTAAGTGAGTGACGTAATTTAAATTACAAAATTAAAATGTTTGAACTATTTTCCTGCAGATCTGGAATGGCTCCTTAAAGGATGTGAAGTGCCCGTGGAGTGTCAGGATTCTCTATAGTCAGTGATTGTCTGCTGTTTGCAATCAGTCTCCAATTTCTCATACTGCTTCCAATAAAATATTAATGTAATCAGATGAAATTATTTCATTTCCAGCCCCACATTTGGTTTGGAGTCACTGCTGTGTTTGCTGTTGTTCTAACTGAGAATGTGGTGCTCCGAGGAAGTAAGAGATGGTGAGAGAACAAAACGTGGCAATTTAAAAATGATACTTGAAGTAGCATTGTAAAATACTACATGTTACTCTGTCCTGGGCCACTGTAGCCTAGAAACACCACCCCTGAGATCCCAGAAGCTTCCAAGTGGAGGGGAATATCTGAGACCACTACTACTCCATTGCTTTTGTCAAAACATCAGCAGTGCTTTAATTAAATAGGAAAGCTATAAACCATGAACATCAAAAATCTGTAAAGAAATTAAGTTACCTTAACAGCACAGTGGCACCATTAGTCACAATTAGTAGAGCTATAGATTGTAAGTGATTAAAAATGAGTCTTAGATAAACGGGTGGATTTGACTAAAAATGTTTCTATTAGAAAGATTTGACCTTCTTACCTATTAAATCTGAACATTCATCTGGAGATGAAAATCAAGTTACAATTGAACAGAGACAATTACATTTCAATTTTGGTTGACAGTAAGCTCAGGTTTCAAATCTAATACAGTTATTTTGTGACCTCAGGCACCTCATCTAAAGTTCCTTCCATCTCTAAATAAAGATAATACTTTCCTGCATTTGTAAAGAGCTTTGAAACCTTTGCTGAATTGTTATTATTTATGTCTACATCCCTAAAAAGCATAACTCAACAAGATGGCTGTGTTTGCACATCTGAGCCTGGATGGTGTTGTGAACACAATATTTACTCTATCTGTACCCAAATAAATTTTGCTAGAAATATTGCACCAGATGACTTAATGACAGTTTGCTTGCTTGCTTCCTTGTTTATTTTTCAAACAGAACCCTAAATAAGGCTCTAGATCCCACCAAAATGTATGTACTTGACTTTCTTCACAGAAGTCTCTGCACTGAAATCCATGAGCCTGGTCACATGCCTCAGTTCAGGCTTAAGTACACATCTGTACAATCAGAATTTAAGGGAGCGTGAACTCTGAAACCAGCCCTATTTAATATATGCGAAGTCAACAGATGCTACATCAACCTCACCTCAGTGCCTTCATCCTCACGTATCCGGTCTTGTCATGCTCCCACTGCAGTCCCTGAATCAATGTCCTATCAACTTCAATGACAGATGAACTACACGCTATTTTCATTCATTACAGATTCTGGCTATCACCTAAAGAGTTGTCTGATCTCATTCTCTGTGTTTTTAAAGTGCTCAGCTTAATAAATAAGAAAAGGAACTTGAGTGTTGACTGATGGCAGGGTTTGATAGATTAGAATTACTAGAGATGACACCAGTGAATATACTGTCTCATTTAAAAAAAAAAAAAAAAAAAAAAGGAAAGAAAGATTGGAAATGTATAAGCATGAAAGAAGTAGCTCTCTTTAGCCTCTACCCTAACAAGTTATCAAATTATCTCCCCCTCAAGCTCTGTAAGCATTGCCCTGTTTCCAAGGGACAGCTATATTCTAATTACCATACGTGAGTGAGGAAAGATGATGGCATTTAGCAGCAAAGTACAGGGCAAAAGAACAAATCCAGTTTTTTGCTAAGCAGTACGACAGCACAGCCACTGGTATTGAGTATACTTATGTAGCTGCAGAAATGCCCTTAGGGGCCTCTCGTCGAGGTGCACTCCAGCGACAGAAGAAAGACAAGTCACTCACGCATTTCTTCCTGTGCAGGAGATAGTGTGAATAACAGCTCCAACAATCTCAGGGATGAACCGTGCCAAGCTGAAGTATAGGGGTTCTTTTCCTTTTGAATTTTCTGCTTGCACAGTCCAGATGCTCTTCCCACTCCAGCTGCAGACATGGCTCACATGTAACCATTCCAAGTACCCTGCCAGATAAACTGACCTCTGTGTCAGAGCGCCAGACTTCTTCTAAAAGGTGCTAATTGCATAAAGCTGCAAATAGAGGAAGAGGAAATGTTCACAGGTATTGAGCGCCTAACTCCCACTGAAGCCAGAGGGCACAACCCTAGTCCTGGAGTCCAGAAACACCTCTGGGTTTGCGTGTTGGTCCACACCTGCCTGAGGTTGTTGTGGGCTGACCTCCATTGCAGTGCTCTGTGATGAGGATGTAGTCTCATGCATTATCAGATTTCACACTTGGGAAAGACCTTCCTCTCTCCTGAGAACAGGGGTGAGAAGGTGTACCTACAATATATCCTGCATCATCACCGTTTGCTTGATGTGACGTAAGGTAGTTGGATTGTCACACAAAGATCAATCATCTCTGGGAGAGAGGTATTTTTCTCACATCACTAACTCCTGAGAAGGTGATGGAACATCCTCTCCTCTAAAGAAAGTGATTGTTCTTTCTTATTCTTAAGCCTTCTAAGTTGTATTTCTTACACAGCAGTCAAAAAGTTCAGGAGTTTTTCGAAATCTAATGGAAACCAATACATACATGAAGGTTATGTGCACAGTCGTCAGAAGCAGTCATATTTCTACACTGCAGCTGAAATCAGCCATCATCAAGATCATGTTTTAGATTTTCTCTGCAAGTCCCCAGGGAGCATACTGCACACAGAGATGCAAAACTAAAGCTACAAATACAATGGAATTTTTTCTCCTGATACGAAGGCCACAAACATGACTGCACTTGCCGAAAATAAATAAATATAGTTTGATTTAACTATGACTCTGCTGTCACCAAGAATACCTTAAAAGCTTCCAAGGTATATTTGTAAGATTCCCTGTTTTGCTCTGCTATGAGCAAAGAGCAATGCAGAGCAAGTCAGTATCTGGCTGGAAGTCAGAATGAAAGCCAAGCAACTCTGACAGGACCTTGGATCGTTTACAAGGAGTGAATGACACATAGGCAAAATCAAAAGTATTATCTAGGGGAAAAAAGTCCTAAAAAGTACCACAGGGCTACAGATAAAGTCATAACTGTGACAAAACTTGCTCTGCATAGGCCCTTTGAAAACATACTTCTCGTTTAGACAGGATAACAGTTATCCAAGCTGCACATTACCTGAGTATATCTTGTGCTCCCAGTTGTTAATAGATTCCACGTACTCTCTTGCAAGAAAAAAAGATAATATCCCTCATATCTAACAATGAGGAGCTCTTGTGACTTTGTTTCAGTGACTCCTTGCTAATATTAGTCTTAGTCTTTATTTATAACTAATCTCAATATTAAATTATACCACTATAGAGGCTTTTTCTTATAGAGTAGCTATAAAGTGTCCCACTTCATCCCTAAAAGGGAGGGAATTAGGAATGTTAGAGAACCAAAAAAAGATAAAAGAAAACCAGATATCTGCAAATTGTCAAAAAAAGCACTAAGGCTGGCTGGTATTATGTATAAAAACTTTCTAAGGTTTATTGTATAGTGGAAGAGATTTCTGTGATACTTCAAGAAGTAGCAATGTTATTTGAGAGGAATGAAAATGAAACATTGTGTTGTTCTCTCTGAAATTGCACTGTTTGTCTAAGTAGTGGTGCACTTTTTCTTCAAAGCAATCTGTAATCCCCTCCATCTCTGGCTGATTCTGCGCATGCCATCAAAGGAATGGTGGTTTATGCAGGGTACTACTGATACTGGTCTGTTGTAAAGCCTCTGATAGAAAAATAAGACTGGAGTTAGGAGGGGAAGTGAAGCTGCACAGAGTTATGCACGTGCTTCAAAACCTCCCAACATCAGTGTTCAATTTCAAAGCAAACCCTGATGTCAGGCCAGGCCCTCCTCTCTGCAGCTGGCAAGGAAAAGGTAAACCTAGACTTAGCGAACCATTTCTGCAGAAGACTGCTTTATGCTTCACAAGCATTAGGATTCACAAGGGATATAAGAATGGGGCCATATGTTTAAATATAAAGACATATGTTGGATGGCTTATTAGACGTGAACAGGAATCCCGTAGCTGTGCCTCACAAGAACGGCTGCAATGGCCCAAGAAACATATCCTGAAGTACATTCAAGTTATTCATTTGTCATGTCTTTCTCTTGTAGCAAAAATCACTCAAAATAGCAAATTGTAGTGGATGAAAAGAAACCATATTACTATGAACTGCTATGAACTAAGACACTGGTTCATAGCCTCTGCTATCAAGGAGATGCCGCGCGAAAGCTGTGGATGTAATCTCCATGGAGTTTTCAAGAATTATTAATGGGGGGAAGGAAGATAAATAGCTGATTCAGACTCAGAAGTTGTTAGGTAGCACTAGATATTCGTCTGGCCAAAAATAAAATAAAATGAAACAAAACAAAGCACTAAAATAACCAAGAGAGGCAACTCCTCCTGTTCAATACAGTTTCAGTGTTTTACCACCACAGCGAATCTGACCCTCAGTTTTCCCAGACACGCTGTACAGAGCTATTCCATTACACACAAATAACAATCAACCCAGAGTGCTTAAAATGACTGTGCACAGCTGGTAAATCACTTTTTCTAGCATATTCTTTGACAATTTTCGCCCTTAATACGTATTTGACCTGATGGTCAGACTACCCACTGACCCAGACTCATCAGAATGGGAGAAAACAGACTACTGTCAATCAAGGGCTCAGCTGCTTTGCTTCCTGCAAGTATTTCTTGAAGGAACGACTATATCTGTCTACAAGTATCTTTTCCCAAGAAATAGCTGTCTGCTTGTTGTGCTCAAATAAATATCTTTTATTGCCTGTGTGCAACTACTGGCTTTACAGAGAGTCAGGGAGAAAAAAAGATTAATTACAGCAAGCCTGGCATACGCTTTAGAAAAACTAATCCTCCCAAAATGAAAAAAAACACTGTGGACTTCATTCCCTGCTCCCTTCCGCTTGTTACATTTGCTCTTATGTTTCAAGAGGACCAAGCAGAGCTCCCGTGCTCAGGACTTCGTGGTTCCTCTCTTCGAGGTATCACAAATAGTGAAGCAGAACCCCAGCTGTTTGCACACTGCGCATCACCTGCACAGAAGCACAAAGCATAGGAATGTCACAGGCACAGGTTACCTGCTGGTCATTTCTACTCCGGGTTTGTAGGCACAAGAGGTTTAGATGAGGTTAGGAAAAGCACCAGCATTTTACATTGTACAGAACTGAGGGCTAAAAATTGAATGGCTCTGTCCAGGTAGACTGAAATAGCACAGAAGTTACAAAACTGTAATTTCTCTCTGCATACATACAAATCTACTTTTTTGTATGCTTGATTTCATTGAAGAAGGTCATCATATAATCTTCATAACAGGGCTTTAGGGACTGACACGTTTACCCACACCACACTACTGTTGAACACTGCTCCTCTGAAAGGAAAGCGAGTTTTAACATTGACTTCAGCATGACCATGATTTCACATCTGAGTCATTTTTAATTGTTAAAACAATTAGAGCTTATCAACAAAATTTCTGATTTTACTACTCTCTGTCTTTTCAGTGCCAGTTCATTTTATGTCTATGGTAAGCTGATCAAAGTCAGGTCATTCATTGCTTTTTTACAAAGCAATGCAAGACCCATTAATTTTGAAACTGAGCCTACATTATGAATGTTCTTGAGGTTTACCCTAAAGATTGATCTGGTATCTATTTATTAGCGCAGTTCTATGTACTTTAACTAATGGCTTTTTAGGTCTTCAGACTAATGGTTTCTTCATATGTTTTCATGGAGAAGTATTTGCCACTAACCTCAGAGAAAATTAGGTTCATGAAATAAAACTGTATTACACTGAAAGAGAAAAATCAATGAGGAAAAAACAACTGCATAATTTAAAGGTCTCCACTGATATGGAAACGCATGCTTTATACAGACAGGTAAACAGATATGATTTCAGAAAAAAAAAAAGCTGTATTTTGAGTCACTCCCCCTTTCTCTTTAATTTTTATTACCAGATAATCTGGTATCAGTCAGATGCGCTGACAATTGTTTCACTCTTGTCCCCCCTGGCTGCCCAGGTGGGCAGATAGACAACTGGCATTATTTGCAGCATGAAGAAACGTGGCCCTGAATATATAAGCTAAAATGCATTTGTTAACGTAAGCCTCCATCACAGCAGAACAGTGGTATTTTATTCCTGATGCATAGACGTCAAGATTATCATATCCAAGTGATGATGATGGATCACTAGGAAGGTCGTGTGTGACCTAAGTGTTGTCACTTAAAGCGGCGTTTACTAATTACTTATGTTTAGGCATTTTAACTAAAAGAAGTCAGTATGTTAAACTTTCAAATATAGATGCACACGTAGAACACCTATTCATTTTTAACTCAGTGTGCACAACAACTTAATAACATCATTACACATTATAAATACACAGCTGTACACGATAAGCATGCTGTGGTACCTAAGAAAATTGGATGGCACGTTTACCCTAATTATTTGATGAGACATCATTACACCAATTAACTATATTTTATTATTTATCTTTCCACTGAACTGTGCCTGCAATTACAAAAACTTAGTGTCATTTCCATCTAAGCCTAACTTTCCACTCAGAGAACAAAGACAATTCCAATATTGTTTAGAAAAGCACACTTAACTTGAAATCTTCCAGAGAAAGGGGGCTGGGATGACATGCGATTTTTCAATATGTATGTAAATCAGTCATAAAAAGTCAATCAGAAGCTGATGGAGTCAGAGATCCCTTGCTTTGATGACACTCTTATGTCCCTGCATTGTCCTTTTATGAGTTCTGTGAAGGAGAAACCCATCCAATTTTTCCTTTTTTCTAACTTCAGAGTCCCAAAATGGGCACATTGAAGGCCAGTAGACACTCCCGTTCCTCCGCCATTAACAGAGTCAGGCTAAACTTCTTTGCCATAAAAATGCTATGCTGGCTTCCCTTGGGTATGAAAACAACTTGCTTAGAAGCTCGTAGGAGCTCCAGTGCAAGCCCAGCTCTAAAAGGAATGGGGTTCTGCATGCTAACACAGCTGTGAAAGGCAGAACAAATGAGAGGCAAGCTACTGGGCAAAACCTGTATTTCTGAGCAGTTTGGAACTGGGCAGACCACAACGCTGCCTGCTTACATGGGGACAAAGAGGGTTCTAAGTTCGCGTGTAGTTTGCTGCTGTCCAGATCATCACTAGCATCACATTTTTTTTATTGTTTATAATCTGCAAACTAAATTCACTTGATATGGAAATAGTAAACCTACCAAATGTGAAACCTCACAATACCATCTTTGAAAATCAAGGTAGGCTCAATTCCTATCTATAAGCACAAGTAGAACCAGTGAAGATCCCGTATGTAAAGCATTATGTAGTTATCTTGTCTGGGGCTTCTGATCTCCCACCTCTCCCCTGGGGCACCCAAGCTGTACTAAAGCCCCCCAGTTTAACTTGAAAATATGTTCTGTTCTGCTTTTACACAAGTCAGCAAGTAACTTGCATTTAGCCCTATAAAGAACACACACAGAGAGAAATTACATTTTTCATGGCAGAAGCACAAGGCAAGTCATCTAATGATTGCCCGTTAACGATGAGTCAAAAAACACAGAGGAGAAAAACCTAGGATTTTGGTGTTATAGACATCTTTATACATTTCTTTAACAGATTTAAATATCTTTTCTCATTTCCAATGTAACTTCATTTCTACACCTTCCTAATTTTTCTGTTCTTTGCAATAATCATCCCTCTATTGCTAAGTGAAAGCCTCACCTGCCTCAGCAAAATTCCCAACAAAAATGCTTTAGACTCAATCAATAAAAGTGAGTTTTACAGAACATTTGAACTAATGAGGCACTGATAAAAATTCAGTGGTTTCACTTTACATGCAAATAGGCTCTAATATGCTGTATTCAAGGTACAATTCTTACGGCGGCGCTAACAAGAAGTAGAGGGCTGAATGCTAATGGTCACAATATGTGTTTGGGTGGTAGCTACCCCCTCCAACAGCTTTTGTCAGAATTTTTTCAGATAGGTGAGCATGTCTTCTGAAAACTAGGTAAATATAGATGTTTTCAGCAAAACTGACCTTCAAGCCTTTTTTACTACTTACTGTTTAATAAGCTTTGGTAGTGGTAGCAACAAATAAATCTAAGAAATGTCCCCAGGTACTTATCACTGTAGGTTATATATATCTGCAAAGAATAGAGGACAGAATTTTTCCTCCCCAAGCTACACTATCCTTCATTCATTATGCCTTGGAAATGTAACAGCATATAAAACCAGTTCCTTTACTCTACTTGACTACACAACAACATCCCTGCAGAGCAAAAGGGCCTTGCCTGCAGCCACTATCACCTAACAGTTACTCTCTTCTCTAGCAAGACTTGCGTATAGGTTTTCCCTGCCAATATGAATCCATGGATTAATACACAACGTATGTTTTTGCCTTCCTGCTTCATTTATCATTCAAGCATGGCCTTGACCCTGGCCGCAGTGAGGTTGGTGCCAAGAAAGCAGCTGGACTTCCCGAAGCGTCTCGAAACGTTTGAAGCCCAAACCCAAATGCAGATCTCTGCTTGCCTTTTGACATGTGCTATTATACAAGAGCAGTGTGAAGTATTAATATTCATTGACAGGAAAAAATAATTTAACTAGAATAATTTGTTTTAAAAAACACCTTTCATCAGAGCAGAATCTAACTGTGAACCCTACTTATCAAGACCACTTACCCTATGGGTCACTTCCTATTAATAAGAAATATATACATAATTGATATTTAACAGAAATTCTGGAAATGCTATTTGAAAGATGCTTTTGCCCGTAGTTGTTTTTGCACTTAGAAACACACTGCTGTCAAACTCTTCAGTTTGATAGTCACTGGTGGAATAAATATTTTGAAATTCTCTTTTTGTCCCCTGGTTAGATGGAAATAGAAGCAGGATGATAGCTGTGCGCAGCTCAGCTGCACTTGCAGTCTTTTGATCTTGTACTTTGGTTCAGATTTTTGATCTTTGATTCCCCTGTCTGTTTTCTCGCCTGACTGCTTGTTAACAGCAGTGCCTGGAACAGTTCTTCTCGCTGGCGGAATTCACCAAGACCTAACGCTGCCTCTCCATTTGTGCTTTCCCTCCCTTGATCCTACCCTTTCACATCTCATGCTACATGGAGCATGTTGCCAGAATTGGCCTTCCAAAACCTGAAATGATTTAATGTAGCATACAAAATGTCATCTATACAATTACATGTAAAATGGGAAAAATACACAAGCACAGAGAATTATTCTTGGAAGACTTCCACAGAAAGATTTTTCTTCTAAAAATACAGGTTCTATTGAACCCAGGGGAAGTACTAGGGGAGTTTCTGCTCCCAATTTCTTTACTCTTATAAGGCATGAGTTCTTCACACTGGGCCTCTCAGTTTCCGCAAGGCACTTGACAAAGCATATGATGGAGAAAGACAAAGAGAAGGTATGAGGCTTCTGTGGTGAATTTTATGCCAAAGACCATCGTAGGAGTGGCTTTTTGCCTCCCCATTTCACTCTGTGTACCTACAGCCTTATCTGGACCATCGCATCACAGATAACAGCCCAAATACCAAGTAGAGGATTCAGCTAGGAAAAAAAACCCACAGGCATTAGATAGCTACAAGTAAAATCATATACATAAAAATGTATGCAGATACGTATTTGATATGTGTGTACATATATAGTCAAAATTTACTATTGCTTTTTAGACTCATGCCCTGAGAAACAATGACCTGCTAAGAAGAAACCGGATAAACCAGGTATTCACATTCTTAGGAAAAGCAAAAAATATTCTAGGTAGTTGCTGTTTCCTTCATAGCCATTTCTTAATTTGTGATCTGCTCAACAGTCAATAATAGAAAGGTATGGGGGGGAAGATCCACAACCCAAAATCACTGCCCTAAACATTTTTCAAAACATCTGCCAATCATCTACTCTGGGTTATGTGGTCATGTTGACTGCAAATTTGAATGACATCATGAAAATGACTGCCTCCAGAGCAATATAAAGATGAAGGCTCTGCACAATGTCCGTTGGCCCATGCAAGGTTCAGGCCAGTCAGAGCCAGAACAAGAGCTATTCCCTGTGCACCAAGAGCACAGCGCTCTCTGAACCACCCTCCCAGTGCCAGCAGCAGCTCTGGGAGCCTGGCTAATCTCAATCTACTAACATCTTCCACGGCTACTGCAAAAGGCTGCCAAGTAAGTGAGAAAAGGAAGGCAACCGTTAGACAAAAATTCTGTGTGACATTGCTTTTCAGAGAATAGCATGAAAAGGAGTGTTACAGATGTTTAAACACCACAGAGAGTTGTAACACAGCAGAGGATTGCTTCTTCAAGTATGAACAGATAAACTAATACTTTTAAAGGAATCAAAATAAGCTTGTGAGTCATTAAGAAGCTAAATTTTCAAAACATTCTTCTTTTTTTTTTTTAAATGCCCCTCAGTGAAAACTCACCCTTTTCTGTCTTAGTCTTACTAAGGAAAAACATTCTGGCTTTCTTCCAGGGGTCCTCTGGCTTTCAGGGACTAAAGGAGCAGGGAAAGAAAGTGGAACAGGAAGGATCAACAGAAAGAAGGAATCCTGGACTTGGCATATCAGCCCTTAGCGTATCAGCACCTGCCAGCACAGCACGAATCCATGTGTCAGACCAGTATCTTTATCCACAAAATTTTATAGCCATCTATTAATTGGGTGAGGAACACCACCCTTCGCTCCAATTAAAGCCTCCGTCTGGGTATTTAAGGCCAAAGGATAATTAAGATGCCATTTGAAAGACATACCCAAAACAAGATGGGTATGAGAAGGGTGAGCCATTCTGAGGTCAATTCCCACAAACAGCACTAATGATCTTCTGAATAATGAGTTAGGGAAGAGCAGCAGCTGGTGCAGGAGAACCAGGACTTCGTATGTATACGGTCAGTCTGGCTGCCAAATTAAAACCAACAAAAACAAATTAACCAGTACCTTAAAAGGGTATGTTCTGCTTAAATGGCAATGCTGATAGATCGTCATCTCAAAAGGTGTTTCAGTTGCTCTAAAAACTGCCTTGTGCAAAATAAATCTTTCTCTCTTGTTTCACTTTTTAACAGCTGAAATACTATCATAAAGGCCCCCAAAATCTGAAAAAGCAATTAGTATTGGCTTTTGCTAGGTTCTTGTTAACTCTGGTAAACAACTGATTGTATCAGACAAAGATCAGAGAACATGAAACAGCCAGTCTTACTTTTCCCAGATCTTGTAGCACAGATGAGGCAAATACAGGCTTGGATAAATCCACCGGGAGAAGGTGTGGGGGACAACTTTTTCCATGAAATATCAATGAACTTGGGTCTGTTTCTGAGGAAGTCCTCTCTGGAACAAAACAGAGCACTTTCACTATTTCCCCAGGCAAGATATCCTAAAAGCTAAGCACTGGGATGGGAGGTGTTTGTTTGTTTTTTTTTTAGTGTTTTTCTTAAAGCTTCAATTAGGGAAGGCATCTCTACTCGAGTTTAAACACATTTAAATATATCACTTATCTAAATGGGATTCTGGGACTAATGCCTATTAGACTGTGTGCTATCAATACATACTGTGACTTTAAGTCATAAAACATGAAAAAGATCAACGATGATGAGCACCATGCTACAGAAGCACCCAGATTACTCACTCTTTGCAGCCATATGCTCTTTTTTCTGTTGCTGTCTGAGCAGAAGTATCGCAGGAATTACATGGAAGAGATTCACCTTTTGTACTCAAAGAGATGTTGTTTTTTAAAAAGACGGAAGGTGTCTTGTCACCCTTGAGTCCAGTGCCCCTCTAACATTCTGCCAAGCC
Organism: Chroicocephalus ridibundus; assembly: GCF_963924245.1. Classification (NCBI taxonomy): domain Eukaryota; kingdom Metazoa; phylum Chordata; class Aves; order Charadriiformes; family Laridae; genus Chroicocephalus; species Chroicocephalus ridibundus. Next base: position 951,221 of record NC_086286.1, read on the forward strand.
AGGAAAGGTGAGCAAGAGATTCCCTGCTTCTTCAGTGCTGGGCTCACTGAGAAGTCCGGAGCAGTGCCTAACATACATACTGTTCTTCCATGGGCCATCCCAAGCTTGCCGGGATGCTTTACACCTAGAAAACCTTCTCTCAGTGAGGAAGTCCAGGCATTTAGAAGCCAACAGACAAACTAGAATGCATTAAGATTAGGTAAAAATTGCTGCTTTGATCCATGTTTTCCAATTTTTTCATAAAATACCACTGTGAGTCTAAGTTGGCAGGAGCAGCATATTTAGCATAACATCTCCTTGGGAGAAATTATTTCTTCATAATTCAGGAGTACAGGTTCTTTAACTGAAGTCCTTATAACCAGCGAGGTTGTGTGAGACGTCCAACATGCCACTTTGGACTACTCTTCCCACTTGGGCAGCTTCCACTGTAGTTTGAATTGCCTAGGCTGCAAGAGTTCAAAGTCAAGCCACACTGGTAGAGCCAGGTGACACTGTAAAGCAGTGACACATTTTACAGCATAGGAAAAGTAATATATATGGCTGTTAGCAAAACTGTCACCCAAAGACCTACTCCTCATTGAAGGTATTCATGCCTTCGCAAACTGAGCTTTCCAAACACATGCAGGTAAAAGTGCAATTTGTGACTACAGACCAAGAAAAAATGAAAAGCCAAACATAAATAAATAAAGAAAAGATATCATTTCCCTTCTCCCTCACTTCTGTATTGTAAGAAGAAATGAGAAGCTTTATCTCTTCTCCTTTGTCAAAAGTTTGAAAACCTCAAAATTTCAGATTTGCATTTTCTATTTCCAAATGCAAGAATGTATCCGCATGATACAACCCCAACTCCGTGAGCTGAGTAAGAAGTTTCTTTAAATGAGGCAAGGTAAACAGAGTTTTTGTTGTCCATTCATTTATTCGGCTCTTATCCCTTGGGGCTAAACTATACCATCTCACTTCTGTACACAGCTCTGCTGCTCATTTTAGCAATTTGCCTATCTTTAGGCACTGCATTAAGTTTACTGTTGGAAATCTGGAATTTTAGAACTCAGAAGATGCAATCATTGATTATCCTTGATATCATCCACTAATCCAAATCATATCTCTCATCTGCTTACAGGCTAGTCTAATACCACTCCATCACACATTATCTACCTGAGTCTTATTTCTACTCTTACTGCAGTGAAAGGATCTGTACCTCTGCTGCAGATAATGCCCCCTTTTCATTGAGAGGATTGAAAAATAAGATGAGGTAGAGGATGTAGATGCAGAGAATTAAATGAGGGAGAATAACCATTAAGGAGCTTGTGCTCTCCCTCACTGTACCTTGGAGATGATGGGTGAGGTTTGAAGCTTTGGGAAATACACGTGGAAGCATCAAATGTTTCACATTCACATTTCCCTTTAGGAAGCAAGATATGAAGCACATTTGTCATATCCCATTATGAAAAGCATCTAATTCAACTGATGTGATAGAATGCAAATTGTTTAAGTGGCCACAGTCTCCCTGGGGTGTAGAAATGGCACTGCGGGGAGCTGATTATCGAGGCTTCTTGTACGCAGTGTATAGTGCCCAGGAGAGCTTTGCTAAGGCGGGGGGGTTTGCCTCCCTGTCAGGTGCTGTGTTGAGCTGACTTTTGAGTTTACATAAATTATTCATGTCCCTTTTATCAGTTGTTACCCTTACTTTGTCCTCTGCTTGATTTTGGTTCCAGCTGCCAAATTCCCTGGTGTCTTTCAAGTATAAATGATAAAGTGATATTTGAGGCACATTTGTAGTAATTTGACTTTTGCCAGCAACTTCATACATTTCAGGACTTTAATATTAATATATCCTAGGGTTAAATTACAGGAATTATGATGGTTGTTTTATGATCAGAAAGAATACTCTAAATTCTTTCTGCTCCATTGGAGTTCTGAAATTATTTCAACATGTTTAAATCCCAAGAGTTATTTCTAAGACACAATGGAATTGTTCAGTGGCTTCCTTCTACCTTTTCTTTTGCTTTTCAGTTTGTAATAATATCCTTTACTAAGTAATGCCGATTAGCTACATGTATATCCTATTGTAAAATGTCTAAAAGAGTACAATCTACTATAATATCGCAAAAATGTTTGAGATTTCCTTTGCAAAATACCTCAGAAAAATTGTGTGCGTAAGAATTTTCTACCAACAGCTGAGATGCTTTAGGCAAAAAAACTCAAAACTTTCAATCCCTTTTTTAAAAATATAAAATCATGCAAATTTATACTACTTAAATAAATTTATGAGGCACAAAATCCAGGCATTTTCCAGGCAACTACAGAGACCAGAATCCATTCCTCTTTGGACTTTCCCTGCCATAAAGGGATTCATTCAACAGAGACAGGGCTGTGACACCTGTACTACCTGAGGACCTGTCCCAACAACCTTACAAGTGAATCTTCGACTCATATAGTTGTGTTCAGCTGGAGTTAAATATACCACGTTAACTGCTGCTGCTTCTAAAGATTTTAAATACCCAGAGAAAATACCCGTGTTATCCATTCATCCTTCTGCTGCTTTCTAATCCCATTACAACTGCATTGTAATGTTGGAGTGGTTAATTGAGCAGTTACGGAGCATGAAGTACAGTAAAATGAATAGGAGATGAAGAGATGTGAGAGTCCAGGAGTGCTACGAAAAAACCCAATAGATTGATAGAGACACTCAGAGCTGCTGTGGTTAAGATTCATAAATCTTTCAAATTTATGAGGAAAAGGTAACCCCAAAATTAGGACTTCCTATGCTGAGTATTTTACCCCACTATCACATCTGGTTGAAAGAGTGCATAAGCCCAAAACACCTGCAGAAAAGGTGTGGGGGCAAGCACCAAGACATGGAAAAATCAGTTCTGCAGACCTTTGTTCCCCAAGACACCAAGCTTGAAATTGCCATCTCCAGTAAAACTGAATTAGACAGCTTTCTGTACGCTGACTCGGAGCTCTTGAGTGACAGGGTGATGTTGGGAAAGCTTGACAAGGCTAAACAGCTGAGAAGGACAGATTTCAAAGCAGAAGGTGGGAACCGGAGGTGTCAGGAGACAACAGAAGAGAGAAGACAAGCGCCCAAGTCAGCAAAGCGCTCTCAAGAGAGAAGACTTTGGAGAACTTAGCTGTGGTTGCAAGGAAGGCAAATAATGTGTGGAAACAAAGCTGCAGATCGCTCCTTTTTGAGGGGCACCTGACCCTTTCAGTTTGCACATGCTTCGGTAGGCTGCACAGCAGCAATGATCTCACCAGATCCTACCGACTCTCCTGCTGGAGAACTGAATCTGTGGAAGAGCAGGAAGGTGGGAGAAAAAGCAACTAAGACCTGGGGACTAAAAAGGTCCTGGCATCAGCCACCATGAACAGCTTCAGCAAAGCAAACAAACAAAAGCAAAAATGAAAATGAAAGCCTTCTTAGAGAAGTAAATATATGAGATTAAATGATCATGTTTCTTTCTGCTGTCAGTCTGCTGCATACATTTCTCATATAACACTTGACACTTGAGAAACAGTGAATTTAATAATGAGTTTTCTTTGTTTATAGCTTTATCAGTCCAGTCTGGTTATGTAAATAATACATCATAATATTGAAATGGTTGCAGCCTTTATTACAACATAATAAAAATGCAATGCAATTCTCTTCTGTGCAGTCAGTCAAGTGCAGACAGGTAGGCGTTCAACAGCTACTTGAAATGAGAATATGCGACCAAAGGCAGCACTGCTTAAGTAAATGAAACAGTCAAAAGTCATGTACCAGTGCCTGTTTCTGAAACAGTACAGCTTCTTGACACGCACTTTGCGGGGGCTTATAGAATTGCCTGAGACACACTTTCTTTCAAGGAGATCACGCTGGGATTCAGGAATTGGGTGTTCCTTCACGTTGGCCTCCCAGCAAGCTTGATGATAAAAACATGCTCCTTAGAGGACCTTCACAAAGGCAGCATTTTAGCTTTAAAATGAAAATTTCAGAGCAAGGTTTAGGAAAACTGTGCACTTTCATGCTCTCCAAACCTATGGAGATTTAGACCTTGGTATCTCTGCTGCTCACGAGATGCAGGATCTGCCCCATATGTTATGATAAAGCCTGGCCGATGTGCAAGAAGGAATTTGCGTCTCTACAAGGAGCATGCACAAAAGATAACACAGCTCTATAGCCTATAGAGAGCATATAACTCTGGAGGGTACAAGTACTCAACAGGGGGCAGAAGGATGCAGCAGTCCTGATCTTTGCTCCCTAGTATGTTCATGCAACCACTTCTGAAATAATGAAATAAAAATTATTCTGAGAGCAAAGGCTCTAGGACTTTGATCTAAATCCTTGGTCATAGCCTGTTTATCCATCTCTCTCTCTGTCCCCAGGTGAGTAAACCTCCCACTGATTTCTAAAGGGTGACCAGCTACAACAGGCCAATAGAAGTGCCCACTCCTAAGAAAAAAAATCAATAAAATTCTCCCCCCCAATAAAAAAATATTCCATAAACAAAAAATAAAAAACAAAAGCATGCAATTAATCCTTACACTAGGTGCAAAATTCCAGCCCTTAAGACCAGACCTGACAACACTCAAAAGGACAAACAAATCCTTGTAGGCATAGTTTTTCTTATAATATACTGCTGAAAATACTGCCTTTGGCAGAAACTCAAGGAATGAAGGCTAAGTGGAAAAAGTGTCTCCTGAGTACGTGTCAAAGTGTTTCTATCTGAACAGATGTCCTCCCTTTTCTATTATAAAGGAAACACTCTTGCATGACTCAATGCACAAACATGATAAACCTACTGGAAACAAAATAATTGTTTTCCCTTTCTTATATTATTATATATGCCAGATAGATGATCGTTGTGAATGCACTGCTTTATTAATCAAAGATGAGGTGGTTGCCTTTCTCAAAGTCATTAAAATTTAATGTTTGCAGCTGCTGATCACCTAGCACTGTATCTTTGATGTTTTGCATTTTTCCTTATATTTGACAATTCATTAGCCATTTCCTTACGCTATTTCTCCAAGAAAGTTACACATTAAGTTTGAAAGTAATACAGATACGCAAGTGTATACCTGAACAGTTTCTTGCCTGTGAGTGATCTTGCTTTGATGGATATATTAAATTGAGACATCTTTTACATCAATAGAGCTGTGTACACCGGAATTTCTCATATCACAGATATACTCTTATCACTCTGGTAAACATTACCCACATGATACAGTATGGTCAAACTTAACACGGTAGAGATAGAAGTGGTGACTAACATCCTCTTCTCAACCGACTCAACAACTCCAAAACATTCAAAATTGTTATCAAGGCTACAAACCAGAAGTTTTCCTAATGGAGAAACACTCCAATTTCTTTCACAAAATAAGGTATATTCAAAGAGCAGGTTTTAAAGGCATCTCAGGAATCTAAGCACAAGTGCTCCAGTACCAAATACAGCTCTTAACTGCAGTATCATACGATTCCACCCATACACTCTCCAGTGGAAATTCCTGTCACTTCCACACCAGATACATCCTAAAACTTCCCTGCAAAACTAATCTGAATTCTAAGACCAAAACTAAGTTTTTGCCTTCTATTACTTATTCATTTAGAATAAGTAATATTCTAGGGGGGGATAGGCGGGTGAACATCATTCTATTGATGGGGGCAGGGAGGGGAACAAGCCTTTCTGAAGTTGCCACATCTAAATAATGATCACTGAAATCCCATTTACAACAAATTCTACAAGCAAAGGCAATTAGGATGTATGAAACAAGTATTTTGAATCTGCCTCTTCTGCCAGATCATCAGTAGCATGGTGTTAGCACAGATTGATTGTATAACACCTGCAGTACCAAAAGAAGTAAGAGCTTCAATTACCTCCACAACATAAGCAGGCAGAGCTACTTTCACACATGCTCAAGAGGCAGACGCACTGAGCTACAACGTGCTATTTCAACATAGCTGCTGTGCAAAGGAGTGCAGCAATTTAAATTCTGCTAAATGCTCGTTTCTTGAAAACAGTTAATGATTCTCCAACACTTTGCAACACACAGAGGCACCCTTACCCCTCTGTGAGGTATTTATGGAGCAACTGTCTCTTCTTTGGCTTATACCAATATCGAAAGCTGCACATACAGATGAGTTATGTAGATAGAGAAAGTATAGGAGACCAGCAATGTCGCAGACACTGTGGTTAAAAAGTAATCCTTCTACATCAACTTTGGACAAAGAGAGCTTTCAGAGGACCAGGCTGATACAGAAACCCAGCTCTGAAAGCAAAACATAGTCTTTCTTTTCCCATCAGTGTGGCCCTAGAAAGTCCATCCAGATTTTTTTCTTCTAAAGAACACATTTTCTTCTCCAAAATTGTGCTGTCTTGCTTTGTCTCTGCCTTACAACTTGATCACTTGTACATGTGTGAATAGAGCAGGCTTTGCTCAAAGAGTAAGAGCATCCTCTGAATGCCAAGTTAACTCGGACCTCTAAGAAAAATCATTTTTCAAGAAAAGCCCCTAAAACTTAAGCCACATTAAATTTACCAAGCACGACCAATGAGCCTTCTGGGAAAGAACTCGTACACGGGATAAAACAATCAAACATTCATCAGATGACAGTCCTTGTTTTCTTCTTGTGCCCTTCAAGAGATTTGACAAAATAACTCATTCCTTCTGAAAGTTTGATGAAGGTAAGAGTTAAAAGCCAGGCAGGGCTATGCTCAAATACTGTTCAAGAATAACCCTATTTACATCTAGTACTTGAATATGTGTAGACCTTAAATTAATTCGCTGTCCATACAGTTGGGGGGGCGGAGGGTGTCAGCCCCTATATTTTAGGGGGCGCATGTGCCTCTGAATCATCTAACAAGGATACCATGTTCCATTTAACATCGAGCACCAGGCATTACATCAAATCCATACACAAGATCTTTCTTTCTGAGTGAGTAACACACCTGAATTAAGAATTTCTTCTGGAATCAAACACCTTAATGCAGAATTGAAAGGAATCTCTTGGGCTCATGGGTTCAATGTGCTGCTATCGCAGACAGTCTCGCCACATAATTTTTCTCCTAAGGGTATCACATTAAAAATTACAAGAAACATCTTTAAATGCTAAAACATTTTCTGAATATTAAAACTTTTTAGTATAATTTAAATTGTTTCTGAGATCACTATAAATATTTTTTTTAAAAAACCCAACTTGTTAGTATCTGAGTGTTAAAGGCCAGGAATTCACAGGCAATTTAAGCTGTTAAATAACTTGAAAAGTTCCCCTATTAAATATTGAAAATATTGAAAAACGATTCCAAAGTACACAATTACAGACCTTATTAATTAGGATGGTAGAAGTAACACCTTCTCTTTCCAAATTATCCTACTTCCCGTGTTCAGACTGTGTAATTTATTACGGAGTGAATGAATAATTCACAGGTACTGTGAGACCTTGGCCAAAGCTGCATGAATCAGCTGTGGACAACACACTGTTTGAACTTTGCACCACTTTGCTGCAGTTGCATTCACTGTCCCAGCATCTGTATTTTACTGGCTGGCACATTCCTCTTAAACCTGAAATCACCAATATTTGCACAAGAACCTGCCTCTACACTTATCCAGCAAAACAAGAACATGAAACACATGCTAAAATCTATGAACATAATAGGCTCTGAACTTTCAGACAGAATTACAGCCATTTTGTCAAATGTCTTGAAGGCACAAGAAGAACCATTGTATCATTGGAAATCAGTAAGATACAGGTGTTCATTCAGAGGTTTTGTGCCTTTTTTTAAAAATAGGATGGTAACTGACACTTTGAAGAAAGTACCTGAAAAAAAACCCAAACCCTAACTCTCATACTCTGGTTTCAGGAATTCAAACTACCCTAAATTTAGCAGCTTAGGAGAAAACAGCCAACTCAAAGATACTCAACACTCCCTGTACCTCAGTCTCCCACGTAGTCCAGAGAGAGACAGGGGAAAGGCCAAAAAGGTGTTGAAGAATTTAACACATTAATCATAATGGCAGCCAACAACATGAGTTCTGCTCTAAGTTGAGAGAAATCTCAAATACATCACACCTTTCTGATTCCCGACCGCATGAAGTCAATTAGGTATTGATAGAGGCACAAATGGCATATGGCTAAAGTAATACAGATCCATTTCAGTCAGCGGTCTGGATACAGAAGGTATATATCCAATGTATATATCCATTGCTGGTTTTATTAATAATATTTAACAGTGAGTTTGGGATTAATTTTTCTCTTTATCACGCTCTAAATCCCAATGATAAAAAGCTGTAGCCATAGTAACCCTGATGCTACTATTAGAGAGAACTGCTTGCATTCACTCAAAAAAAAAAAAAGTGGCTTTAGATCGAAACGTCAGCACTGAAATAGCAAGGGTGGTGGCAAGGCATTTGCTACTGTGTCATAAAAGCAAATATGTCCAACGACCAAATCAGCATCATTTGTCAGTAAAATGGGCAGGTTATGACATTCTGTGCTGCTGATGCCTTTTTAAAAACAAAACAAAACAAAACAAAACAAAAACCAAACCCCAAACAATTCAGACAGTTACGTCAAAGAGACCAAAAGGCAAAGGACATCACCTGTGACATCCTAGACTAACTGACGTCAATGGTCAATCTCACAGTGATTTCCGTAGGGACAGGATTTAGCCCACAGTTTACATCTGTGGAGAGATTCTGAGCACAATAAAGTCAGAAGTAAAAAACATCTACAGGAGTGCAAGCTTCCTGCACCTCCATCCTGAGTGCATTCTGAAGGTAGGAGAGGTGTGCATGCCAGTTATAACCCCAAATGTGAGAACATCGTAAATTCATTGTAGCAGATCTGATAAGGAACCTTTCAAAATCACCTGGTAATAACAGCATGGGCAAAAATGAACAGCAAAATTTCTCTCCCTCCATCCTTTTAATAGCAATATCTGTGCATTCGGCACATTAGCTAACTAACTGCATTTTCTCACTTCATCACTGCAGTCTTCACAGCACTATAACCCCAATTATATAGTGACAGCGGCATTAGGCATTTATTAGACATGACATCCTGTACCCTCCTTCAACATGACCATGTCCTACAGAGAAGATGCAGGAGAGAGGCCCCAGATACGTGAGTAAGCTACTATTATTCACAAAATTTCCCACAACAGTCTTATAACTGAGGTACTTTCTTAAACTGTAGAAAGATCCGAGCTGGCAGCAACAGCTAACACCAACGTCCAAGCAGTTTCACAGGGGAAGGCAGCTCAAGCTCACGAGAGGCAGAAGTGCAGAGTCGCAGCCTCCCCAGTGACACCAGTGACCTGACACCAGTGCACCTGGGAGATGATCCATGCCTGACACACCCCAAACAACCCCAGTTTGAACCCCGTCTGACAGTATCACTGTAAAGGTGGAACTGCTGACGGCTCCCATCCAAATTTAGCAAGGCTTTTTAATCAGCAAAGCCAGAATGAAATAGCAAAAAACAGGAACACCTGCAGCGATGCCCAGCACAGTACTAGCTTTTCCCTGCCTTTATTAAAGGGTTCCTGAGAATGTGCCCTAATTTCTTTTAGAACAGTTCTTTTGCATATTCCCTGCTGGAACAAATGGAAGCTCTATAAATGCTTCAAAAAGGCATTTAATTTAGATTTAATAGGGAAGTAAAAAAATCTATGGGTTCCAAAAGAACACTAACAGCAGTTTAATGAGTACATGGAATAAATCTGGGCAAGAAATATTCCAGCAAGACAACACAGTGCCTGGTTTAGAGTTCATTATCCTAGGAGGTATACTTGCTTAGTTTACATTTGTGATTAAATTTGCAATAAAAGTTGCAACCCAACTGAACCCTGAAACCCTATTTTTTTAATGTGAATTAGCAAATGCAAAAGCAGAAAACCCACCAGTGCTTCATCAACTTGTACTCATTGTGGACATTTACTGAAAACAAGCCCCTAGAAGCTCATGCACTTGGAGCAGCCAGGATACTGTGTCTCGCTCGCCAAATTCATTTACAGTAGTCGCCCCATTGAGAATGTGCTTTAATCATCAATCCAGCCATGCAAAACCTACCAATGTCTCTATGTCTCCCTCTCCACCTCCCTCCTCCTCTTTTTTTTTTTTTTTAAAGCATTCTTCCTTTTTAATCCATCTGCAGTAACCATTGCTCCATGACAATTCCTGGCTTTTGTTCACGCTTTGAGCTCTCTTCAATCTCCATTTTTTGATCCTGGAGACTACTTCTGGGCCTAATCCTGCACCTGCCCTAGATACAGGGATACAGCAAAGCCTGCCCACTTCTCTGCAACAGAATAAAGGAAACAAGTGCAGTGATTAAGTTCTTCCTTATCTGTGCAGATAAAAGATGAAAAAAAAGTACGTCTGTCTAAACTGCACACTGCCCCAATCACTCAAGGAAAGAGAATAGACGGAGCAGCAAGAAAAGATGATGTAGCAGTGTCAGACAAATGTCTTCACAGTTAAACTGCAACACACTGGCTCTTGGGGCTGGCTGCTGTTATTATCCATTTAGTGCCAGTTGCTGCCACTTCTCCCGTGTGGATTGGATCCCATTTTGTATGTAGCTCCACTGGGTGCAACCCACTGTGAGCAAGTTGGGCTTTAAGCACCTAATGGCCTCTTGTGCTGGAAGACTCCTCAGCGACCCTCCCAAGAACCATCTGTGATTGCTTCGCTTCACTGGAGAGAGCATTTGAGATTGCGTTGTTTAAGGTGAGAGTCCTCAGTGGGGACAGGCTTGATTTTGCACTCCTGGTTTTATCTGAGATGAAGGACATTTGTCTTGTGGCTCCTGCCACGAAGAGCAGCCATGTGCTCCCATTGCAGTCACCCAGCGGCATGCTCACACTTCAGGGCTCAGTGGGAGACCAGTGGCGGCTCAGGGCTTCTTTTCTCCGTGCAATAGCTTGAAAAATCACATTCAGGATTGACCACAACCATGTCTGTGAACAAACTGTCTTCTTTCATATCCCTTCAAGCGGGGCACCAAAGTGTCCCCTCTTAAGACTGCACTTGAAAGTTCTTGTATTAAATTGTGCTTGCCAATACAGCTAATAAATGCATTAAAGGACTCATTAAGGTTTTGAAATATGTATCTTTGCCATTTGGTTGCTTTGTCTATGAAGTTCAATTAGCAGTACCTACTTCAGAGAGATTGGGGAAGGTGCATTTATAATTAATTTCTGTGCTGCATTTTAAGGTACTTAGAGGAAAGGCACCCTAAGTGCACAGCATTACTATTAATAGCATGCTTTTGCACTGGCTCATAAATATCTGCCCTGCTTCTTCTCTCTCTTTACTTTTCCCCCATTTTCAGAGAAATTATCATATTTTAGAAAAACAAATGCTAATTGGATGAAACCTCAGGAAAGAAAATGCTCAAATAAGCTTGGAAATTACGATTTTTTTTATGATTGAGTATGTTTATTTCAGGCAGTAGTACATGTAAACTAGGAGAAAATGGGAATATAAAAATATATAGGATGCCTACCACATAATGGTTCCTTGCAGGAGGAAGAACAATAAATATTTAATAAAAATGCAAATATGAAGCCATCTAAGGAGCAACTTCTGCCATAATTTCACAGGGAGAGACCAAGTGCAATAGGTTAATGCCTTGAACTTCCTTAAAGAGCTGGGCCTTCAGCAATTCATTCCCCTGCACCTAGAAAAGATTGAGCTGAATTATTTATGTTTTGGAAATCTTTGGCAGTTCATATTCGTCACTCCGACACAGGAGATACAGTTACTGCATGTTGTTCCGTCGGGCGTTGCTTGACAAGCTCTCCTCACAGGCAAAATGCAGCAGCAGAATGGAGCTTGCTTTCAGCTTGCTGAATTGTCTCCTTGTCCCCCCCGGCAGCGGGCAGGCGACTGCACCAGCAGCGAGCGGAACCTGGCACAGAAGTTGCGGCATGAGCGAGGACAGAAAGGTGGTCAGTTGGCTTAGACTCTGGGCAGCAACTGTTAAAGAGCTGTGTCCAACAGCAGATGAAAGGACCTAAAGACTATCTGTGGTATGTTGTTTTCTTATCTCTTGGGTGTCTTTCAAGACATATGATCCAAATGAATGAGTTCTTTGTAATAATTAAATACTGAAGCCTATTTAACTGATCGTATCATCAAGCAGCTAACAGGAAGCATAAATCATTTTATTATATGCTTTCTTAGTATAACAAAATGTGGGTTGGTTGGGGTATTTTTTTTTTCTTTGGGTTTTTTTTAAGACCTGTTGTTCAGATCAGTAGAGAAACTTCAGTCACAGAAATCTTGCATGAAGCACTGTCTATGATTTGTTCTGGGCTTCTGGATGATGACCAGCCTTCCTGGGCTGCAGGCAGCATCTTTACTTTTAGAAATTAAGATGAGTAGAATGTAATTTGGTAGGCAAAGCTGGAGCCATTAGCCTGTGGTCAGACCTGCTCACGAACGCAGATTTAAAATGAAAAGAATGACTTAAACACACCTGGCTGGGAGCACTGCGGGCTGCTTGTCAGCACTCTGACTGCTCAGCTGAGCCAGTGTTGTGAGGAACAAAGGTATGCCGGGTTCATCCACATGCACAAGTTTGCAAGTCTACTACAGGGTGCCCTCAGCATGTTACTTTGTTTTCTCCCCAGGAATGCCTGGAAGAAAAAAATTCAGGGATGAAAGTAAAACTCAAAAAATTTGTGGCACCACATCGCCGAAGCACTGCAGCTCAGAATACCGTGTGGAAGTCCAACACATTTAGATGCATCTACCAAAACCCCTTCAGTAATATTTGAAATAAGGTAGCCACAAAGCAAAATAAACTTGCATTGGGACCTGATGTTGCTTTCCCTGTTTGTCCTCAGTTCCTTCATCTGCCATGGAAATAGGAAGTGGCCAAACTTGTAAACAGGACGATCTCACCAGATAAAGGTGCTTGACAGTGACATTGTGCCACAGTCTAAACTGGTGACAGCTTGTGAGATTTCACAGGAGGCAGAGAACTTACCGCAGTTTTCACCATTGAGAGCAGGGTTTTGTAGTATGTTTTTTTTTTCCTTTGAGAACCAACACAAACGACAAAAGTATTTTTCTGCCTGTGCCTTGGAAAGAAAAGGTGACTTCTGTGACTGTCAGCTCTGCAAATTCCGTCCGACACCTGAAAGCAAAGCTGTGATATTTCTGGCTGTTACACCATTGATAGCAACAAAAATGCAGCATCTTTGACTGTGCTAGATAGCCATAAAGTCGAACTTAGGCCTGAGGAGATTGGTGTCCTTGGACATCCTCCACCAGAAGAGCATGCTTAGCCATCTGCAGAGAAAGAAGGGCTTTTCCAAGAAGGAATTCAGGATCTGTGTTGATCCTTGCTCCGAGTCTGCTGCTGGTAAAGCAGCCCACTCACACTGACTACAGAGGGGCAGTCTTAGCCTCCACACGACAAATTTCCGCTTGGGAAACACATTCCTGGTGAACTGTTTAAATGTTAGGGCCTGAGCAACCCCAGAGGCCACACTCTGCCCAAGACTGCCTTTTCCAGGGGAACAGATAGAGAGCACTCACCTAAGCAGAAGCTGCAAAATATGTATTTTATCCTTTCTGTTCATTTGTGTGGCTTTCGGTTTTACTTCTGTGCTCTATTTGAGCCCTGTGCCACAGGCGGTAATCAGCTTCCTCATGGGCATTGCTGGGAAAATCCCTGCTGTCTTACTCATGTTTGGGATCCAGTGACGAGTTTATTTATACAACATTGCTTCCTTCACCTTACCATATTTTAAAGAATCCCTGCTAAGTTTTGCTCCCAAGATGTCTTGTGGTGCAGGACCACGGTATGGCCCCATTTCTCTGTGCCCAAATGTCATGCTTTTCCCTTTGAGCATACTCCTGTTAGAGGCCAGGATAAAATCTCTCATCTGGTTACGAGGGCTCTGAGCAGCAGCAAAGGACCAACCCTCTACATCAGAGATAAAACACACTTGGCCCCTACAGCAGCTTGTGGTATTGCCTGACACAAAAAGCATTGGTGAAACTCAGGATGCAAGGCAAAAATGACATCTTGCCACTTTTCTTCTTCTCTCTTCTACTTCTGTTGGAGCAGCCCTGGGGAATGGCTTTGCTCTTCTAATAAGCTGCAAGAAAGCTGAGGCTGATCCATCAGCCATAAATTTCTGCAGTGCAAAGATACTTCAAGCTCACTATTTTCCTTCCTGGGCTTGCTGTAGCCTAGACACAGTGGTGGGACAGTAGCCAACAGAGCAACGCCAGGCACTCCTGCCAGCAGCAGGTGTTTTTATACCTCTGAAATGGTGCAAAGAAATAATAGCACCACTAGAGGTGTATTTGCATTCAGCCTTCCTCTGGTACATTTCAATGGTCTGTCACTAAATGTCTGCATTTAGTTCTTTCTCTTGTTCAGTGCTAAATACATAATAATATTTTGTTTTCATTGACTTTAAATATAAATATTATGTCTGCGGTGTGTTCCAAAACCTTATACCTATGAGTAGTTTCCCACAAGGCCAAAGTTTTCTTTTGAGAAGGATTTGGTAACAAGCTGAGTGTGCTGGCTGATTCCCAACCAATTATTTATTCAGAGAAACAACTTCTGCTTGCGAACAGACTGCAAAGTCCTCAGGTCTGTTTCTTACTCAGAATTATTCATGGGTTTTCTCAGTGACAGATAGTTGGTCTGCAAAAATGTGCATTTCACAATTTTTCACCTGAAGAAGGCTCAGTCACTCAGGGATCTGGGAACGTGACAATCCATACAACAAGAAATACACACTAAGCTGCACTTGGTATGCTGACATAATGCAATACACAAGATGCTCAGATTCTAGGGAAAATGTTGGGTTTTTCTTTAGTTAGCCTCTACCAGGATAGCTTTGTCCTGTGTCTCTGTAAGCGGAATGCCAGCAGGTCTACTTTAAAGCATCTCAAATACCTTGACACAGAACTGAATTGTGCTTCGTGGACATAACCTTTGTAACCAAAATGAAGAGAGTGCCAAAAGGCAAGAAAGCCAGCCAGAAGCAATCAGTTGCTACCAGGCTCTCTGCAAGGAACTGCCAAGTAACATGCCTCCAGAGGTTAGGGTCTGGGGGGAAGCAGAGACATGCACGTACTACAATGAGCAATGAACCTGGATGTAGTACAAGACACTACAGAGATGGGATTTTCAACCGTCTTGAGGGCTAAACAGTCCTCCATCAGCAACTTCAAACTAAAAGCAAGAGACAGAACTAGGCAAGAAACATTATGCTTGGTGTTCCTGGGGTAAAATATCAAATATCAGCAGAAAATTGAACCAGAATACACATTTAGGTGACAAAAATCTTGACCAGTGCTGAAGAAAATGTTAGAATCAAAAATATGGTTTCATCTGGAGCTACAGGGATGAAAAGCAGCTTCTGGGACTTGAAGAAGAACAATTTCCAAAGAAGTCATGATCTTAGGGGTTTTCTCATCCAAAAGAAGGTATGCTTAAGAGAAGTTAGCGCCTGATATTAAAGATGATACATCCTATTGTACAGTTAATCTAAACACACAGGGGCACGATCCTGAATGCACATGCATCATTGTTCTTGCTGGAAAAAACACACAAGGGTTTCCGACTAGCAGGTTAAGGCACAAAAAGTCAGGAAGTGAAGACAGGCAGAAGGGAGACTGGCTCTGTACTGAACTTTGGCATCCTTAGTGAGAGGAGAGTTACATCAGCTTTACTTCTAAAGGTACCTACAGATGGAGATTTCCACTTAGCTAGGAAAATATAGGTACAAGCTGTATTGCATTTTCTTGATCCTTGTCTAAAGTAAAAGTGGCTTTTGTTCAGGGAAAGCAGTTACGACAAAATACTAAAAATACTGTAAGAAATCACTTACTAGAGGATGTGCTATCGACCATTCCAAACAGACAATATCCAAATTATAACAGATGCAGGTAACCACAAAGAACTGACCCTATGTACATCTTACATCTGTTTAAAAACAAATCATGTGTTAGAAGACCCATTCTATACATGATGCACATAACCAAAGATCTGCATGGTTACTTTATGCGCCAATAACATGAGCAGATCCTCTAATTTAGCCATCACGAACTAAAAACCCACAGTCTGTTGGTATCTTCTCATCAGTGCTCCTCAAGGCTGGGAGATAGATTACTTAATTTACTATATTTTTATTTATTAAAAAGTTTATCCTACAGTCTGATCTGTTTAAATACTGATACAAGCTACCCTAAAGTTTTTGTTGTTGGTTCTACACCTTCCCTCCCCCCCCCAAAAAAAAAGCTGTATCTACTTGTTCTAAGAACTAGTCTTTAGATTTAGATAGTTAATCCCAAAACCCCAAAATAGAAGATATCCGACACACATTTTTGTCTGTGGAGGTTGATTAACTCTCAAGGGGAAGACTGGATTTCTTCTCCAGGGGCAACCTCTGATTCAAGACTTGATACTTTCCTCAGGCACATCATCTCATTAACCAAACATGCATTACATTGTTCTTTTCCTTAAAAAGCTACAGCAAGATCTCTACCCCAGTGAAGTCCACTGGAAATCTGCCATACATTCCATCAAGGCAACGATATTTCTCTTATTCAGTATCATGAGGTGACCCAAGTAGCGACCATAAGCAATATCATCCTCGATGATACCTCTTACACAAATTTATCCTGCACATTTTTATTTCTCAGGATAAACATTTTGGAGAGTTAGTTTTTACAAACTGTTATTTCATCAAGCTGTGTATTTACATGGACATAATTTGCCAGTCCCTTTGTTCACTCGACAGCATCCAATTAGCCCCTGAACTCCTTCACAGAACACTTAATTTCCCACTTTGGCAATTCCTACCATATTTCAGCTAACCTTTCTGTTAAGACTCTCTCTCCGATCTGTTAATAGCTCTGGCCTTTAGGAGCTGCAGACCCTCTGACAATTCCCACCAAGTCCTTTTACCATGCCACTAGGGCCTTCCTCCCCAGCTGTGCACTTGCGTCTTCCTCACCTGGTTTCCACTACACCCCCGTCTTTACTGACTCAGAAATTTGTATTCCTCTTTCTGACTAATATTTTGTCACACAGACAAGATCTGATTGAGTCATATTTATTGCTGCCTGGTGCACTCTGTAAAAGTTTCCATTCTCCTTCCTACAAATTATAGGCTATAGTAATATATACACCCTGTAACCATGCATTAACATTCAGTCTATTTTTATTTTGCATAAATGCTAGCGCTGACTTGGAATTGCTCTTGCTTCAGCACCAGGGGAGGAGGGAGAAAGAGGATGATTTTGCAATTAGTGACGCCCAACTATGCTCCTCCAGAAGATGACTTCAGCTGCTGCAGAATGAGGCCAATGCTGAATGTTTCATAAACCTCCCTGAATTTTCTTCAGTATCCTTAAAGCAACTGTAACTAGATCCAGAATGATTTCCAAACATCTTAATTGTGTAAGTCAGATAAGTCATCACTATTCTGAGTAAAAAAGCAAAGCAAAACAAAACCAAAACAACTACCTGGATTAGGATAGTGCAGATTTCATTTATTTGAGGCACCAAGAGGTTTTGAAACTGTCCTTAAGAAATAGCTTCATCTTTAAGTACTAATCCACTTTTAAAAATACACCTCGAGTGTTTTCAGTCTCTTTTGAAAGTACCTATCTCTGGCCTGCCTAGTGGATAGCCCTGGTTTTAAACTGGCTTTGACCGAAGAAATGTAAAGCAGCGGTCTATATGTTAAATACGAGGGCACCCTCTAGCGGTGACAATGCTGGCTTTTCTCCACGGGACACAAGCACTCCATTAGGAAAAGATGCGGCAGCAGGGCTGTTCCTGTATATTAAATGCCATCCCAAATGCAGGCATTTGCTCTTTATACAGTTTTCATTTTCTTCTTGCATCTTTTTCAGTTAATTTCTTTCCTACTTGCTTCTTCTTGACCTCCCGTGTGATTTCTTTTTCACTTCACAACATCCATAAAGAAATTCAAATGTTAGCTTTCCCTAAACATGACAGTGGGTTTAGGGAATCAATGGAATCATTTGAAAGCATCAAGGTGTTTAGAAAATGCCTTTATAGACAAATTGGAAGAATTCGGTTTTCAAATCTGATGCCAATTTTACGAAAGCATCTGCATTTTGATTTTCACCAGTGCAGATTAAATAATTAATTAGCAAGAGGAACAAACATGAATCTTGGTGCTGGCACACCAAGCAATCACTCCTCTTTATCTGTGACTGCACACAACAGCCTAACATCCCTTCTGCTACTGCTTTTACTAATCCCAACACCGAAGATGACTGAGTATGAGAAAACAGACCCAACAAGCCATCAGAATAGAGAGCCTCACCATTGTGAAAGTGAGAGTCCGCAGCACCTGAGGATCTTCACTCATAGGGTATGGTGGCTTCTGTGGAGCCAACGATGTTCAGAACCAAACAGCAAGCTATGCAGCGTTCAGTCCTTTCCTTGAGTTAGGCTATCGGTCAGCAATGCAACACTGGGGGCTCATAACTCATGGAAAATAAAACGCTCAAACTCCTGAGCAGCATTTTTAAAAATGCTTAAGCTTTCCTGAAAATAATTCCATGTGGCAGGTGGCAGTAGGTTGTTCCACTCATTCATTTTAGTTGATAATTAAATGACTATTTTAATATTATTAATTAAGCCTCAGTAGCATGGGTTTGGTTCTGTTCTCAAATGATTTATCTTGTGAAAATCTTGCAATTGTTCTCATGAAGATTTATGCCTCTGTGTTTGTGTGTATGTACAGGAATATAAAAGGACTGTGAGCTGCTATTTTGTGCTCTACCATCCTGTGGATTTGTTGGAGTTTAATCAAAAGGAGAAGATTTGATTCTAAACATTGCTACAGAATAGCAAGAGGTTGTACATGGTAATCACAAGCAAGACTGAACAGAGCAAAAGGAGAAATCCACCCGTTACCTTGTTCCACTTTTTCCTTCCAGTGAGAGAGTTAAAGGAAAATTTGATGTGGTTTCTTTTGGGCAATAAAGACCTGAAATACTGCACACAAATCAAGATAGAAATTTGCTAGTCAATGTTGGTGTGCTCCCGGGCAAGGGTACCACGGTACAGAAAGGAAAATGAAAACACTGGAGTACCTGGGAGAGTGAGAAGGACACTACTGAGGGTAACCCTCAATGGGAACACAAGAGATCAAGTTCAAGCTGCCCACACACCCTCTAGCAAACATGTCAAACCACAACACCTGGAAATTTTTGTTTTGTGAAGTTGGTCTGAAAATGTCCTGAGAACCACGAAAGTTTGGGAAATTTTACATTCTGCCAGTTTTCTCCTAGCAATTTATTTGCTCTTGCTGCCAATCCAGGCTGTCAACAGAAAATGTATTTGTTTCAACCTAAAGCTAGTTTTCAAACCACTGAATGACTTCAGGTCAACTGAATGAACTATGAGGTTTTGTGTGAAGTTTCACTTTTCTTACTCAAAACTAACAGAAAGAAAATATGAAGATGGTTACAGCAGGCACAGAAATCGACGGACACCAGCCGTGGTCCGACGAAAGCTCTGTAATGTGGGAACAAGACTATGAAGAAACAAGTTTGAATAACGTGTTTGGGTGTCAGCCTCCAGCAAATTGCGAGGTCCCATAGTAAGCGTGATTCCTTTCACTTCTCACAGTTTGGGGAAAACAAAGTTCAGAAGCTGCCTGCTGTTTGGGATACTAGAATAGTTTGCCAGTGGAAAAATCAGATATTAATGACGTTTGTGTTTTAGTCTGATTTAAGCCTTCCACCTCTGCTAAGGAAGCATCTGTTGATATTGTAAATGTAACTTATTTTATTGATCCGTGTCTCAGTTGTGGAACAGCATGATCTTCCCACAGCCCTTTCTCAGGCTTGGGGGCTGTTCTGGAGGTAATGGCTCCAGCCCCGCGCTTTTGCTCCCAGAGAATGCTGCCAGCATGCCCAAGCCTGACACCAGTGGAAAACTGCCCAGCTGCACTGTCTGATTCATGCTGGCTTTCTAATCTCTGCAAGTTTTCATCGATGACTTAAGCCTCATTGGCACAATGATGTCCCCTTTGCCAGCATGTCTAACTCACTCAATCTACATGCTCAGACTTCCCTTCTGATTATTTCCGGGTTCTCTGGCTTCTCTGGGACTATTTTCAATTGACATAATTGTTAGTATTACACGTTAGTTCTGAAAGTATATTGTTTTTTCTAGTTTTCTCAGTGCAACATAGATGTCCTTAAAATGCAGATTATTTAAAAGAGAAGAAACACAGTCTGAATGACTATATTTTTCTATTTCAGGGCTCTTCTAGAAAAACACCTTAACTGCTAGCCTCTCATAACCATGTGCAGTGAATAAAACACAGAATAATTCTCTAATATAACAGCAATAAATATTTTAGCAGTAACTCCTTATTGTCTTTGTTATGTTTAAAAAATGAAGTTACCTCTATCATACTAGTTTTTAGGTAAAGTCCATGAGTAAATGCTTTTGATAGCCAGGTTTTACATCGCAAGCCAAGCAAATGTTAAATATAAACAGAGATATGGAAATTATTTATTACCGTCACTGGAAAATGTTACACGAACCTTTCTGCATTCTTCGTACCATCTAAGAACAAGCACAATTCTCCTTTGCCTCATACCAGTGATCTCACATGGTAGACATGCCGAATTACGAGCCTAAAAAAACATCAATCACTGTGGAATTCCACAACTCATTAGCTTAAAGGTAAGGAAAATGTTAAAAAAAAAAAAAAATAAAAAAAGGAGAGGAGAAACACAGAACAAGTGTCAAATGTGATGTTATATAATTAACATCAAAATTGCTAATACATATCTTGTTATAGCTCAACATCAGCAAGACTGGCAGAGCCATCCTCTTAAAAAAAAAAAAGTTTCTCCTTAATTCTCATTCATTAATGCCAAGTAGCTTGAAACAGTTCCCAGTACGCAGCACAGCATTGTTGGCAAAGCAGCTTCCAATCCTGTGAAAGTGTTCTATTTCTGTAATGCAGCTTAATCAGTATTAATACACTTCTTACTCACTGAAAGGCAGTAATCACCATAAAGATACTTGGTATTTATACAGGAGCAATGCGTGTAATTCCATCAGAAATGCCCTGCATTTCAGTATTCAGGATAACATGGCTAAAGGCTTCGAAAAATTTGTTCCATTACCTATGAATGTCTGCTTTCCAGCGCTTTCTAACCACTCTATACATATGCCGTTTGAGTTTAAGGCAAAGCCTAAGGAAATACTGTTTTTATTATTAAATGAGTAAAAGCTCCATTTTTTCAGAATAATACCACCCGCCAATATAGTTATTTCTCTCTTGTTAAATGAAATGTTCAACTTAATTAAGGAAATTCTCAGGGAAGACCTGATTTCTGTCAGCCAATGGCAGGCACACAGACTCAAAGAAAATAGCTGCTTTTTAAGAAAAATTAGGGCATTTTTCTTTATAATTTATTTTGCTCTAGCAATCTATATTTGGTCAAAAACACAAGTAGAGATGTAACCAGACAATGAACTGAGGCACGAACTAGAGTAAAAAACAGAGAGTAGGATTGAATACCTTGTCTCAATACAGTTCCTCAAAGGGCTGGTTCTACATGCTAGACATTTTCTTTGGCTTTGCTAAACCCAGTGGCCTCTGCTCACTTGAAAGCTGCTAAAGTTTTCAGTGAAAAACCTACCAAGCTTCAGCCTTAAACAAGGCCTTCTTCACCCACCTGTGAAAAACGTTGGCAACATTTATTCCTACAAACAACCTAATTTCAGTTTAATTTTACCTAAGGAAGAGAATGTCTCTACAGGAAGACCAAATTTACAACTATCTTTCTTAAAACCTTCTTTCTCTCAGTAATAGTGAAGTTACCCTTGTTTTCATGCCATAATCTATTCTCAGTTGTGAGGAAAGCATAGCCAAACCCATAGCTCTCACCAAGGCACCCGCATCCCTCAAAAAAGTGAAAGGAGAATTTTGCACTGTGCCAGGATGGCTCTGAGATGGTGGATGTGGTGCACAGGCTGTCACTCAAGGTCAAGCAGAGCAGGGGCCCTGTGAACTAAACTGCACAGGAAAAAACAACAAAGTGACTGAAATGCTGTCACTATTTAGCAGTTAGCACCTTGCTCGGGACTGGGCAGAGAGTCTTCTCCTCCACACTATTACAGCTGGGTCTGTCAAAGCCTTCCTCACCACCCCTTGGTTCGGTTTTTTGGGGTTTTTTGTTTGTTTGTCTGTTTTTTTTCTTTTTTGAAACTAAGCATTTCTTTCAAAACATAACTACCAGCACCTCCATTTTATGTGGCATTTCTGTGATAAAGCTCCAGTGAAGCTAACATGAAGAAATGAAAGATTTTGCAACTCTCTACCTAGTTTAAGAGGTTTCAACTATTTTTTCATCTCTAAGGAAGACACCTGGATGGCATCTGCATGAGGAAAGGGGGAAGACGAGACTCAGAGCTAAGAAATCCACTCCACTCCACCCCTTAAGACAAAAACAAAACAAAAACTCCTCAAAACATAGAAGAGCAGAGCATATGCGTGTAAAACTCGCTAACCTTGTGATCAGGGCATTCTCCTAGGAGGAGAATTTATGTGTCTTTTATAGAAAGCCATTGCTGGATAAAATAAACTAGTCCTTGGAGATGGCACTGAAAAGTCAGTGTTTTCTGCCAGATGGTACAGCACGCACACGGGGCCTGCGGGAGCTCCCCCAGCTTTCAACAGCCGCTCAGTGCCCCAGGGAAGCCCCAAATACCAGAAAAGAGCACAGAAGCACAGCAGATACTTCTGTGTTGGATGGCACTTGACCCGATCATGAAACGGCCTGTCTCCACCACAAATACTTCTTGATGCAAAACCAGAAGTCCAGATTGCCACACATACTCCACAACCATCAGAAAGACAAAGATAAGGAACTGATTTTGTTTTTATTTTTGTAGGCCAGCACAAAATAAAGCATGACAAGCCTGATAAATGCAAAGAGCATGGTGTCATGGTTACCAGTGACATTAGATTCCTGACTGAGCAAACTAGCTGCAGGAATGATTTCTGTGTAAACAGAGTTACTCAATTATGTTAGCCGTGTGTCTATAAAATGTGATGCAATTGGATTTCACAGATGCAGGATATGGTTTGTGTTTGCTCTGTCTGCATGTAGATTCTTCAATAAATACTCTTTTGCTTTGCTCAGCGGTCACACTGCTTTCATACCAACTTCACCTCTTACACCAGCTTTGCACTGACTATCAATAAACGGATTGACATGGAGCTGGCTGCAATTGTGACTCTGTTCTCAAGTCCTCCCCTTGAGAGGACTTGTATTGTTCCAGGCAAAATAAACTATGCCAAACCCCATTATTTTTTCCCCTCTCTAAAGCAAAACACATATATGTACTTTGCATGACATAGTAGAGACCAAGCAAAGCACTGGGGTTCTGGAAACTTGAGTGTCACTCCTGTCTCTGACATTAAAAGCATAGCATGATACTGGTTGCAGTTTACCTGGTCTAACCGTAGGCCAAAAGTAGGGTTACCCTCAAAGTAAGGAGCAGGTTGCTGAGCGCTCGTCCAAACAAGTTTTGAATACATCCAAGGATGGAGACTTCACAGCTGCTCTGGGCCCCTGTTCAGTGTTTTACCAAGCTCACAAAGATTTTTCCATTAGCTAGGTTTGTAAGATGAAGCAAGCCTCATCATCTTGCTTTGCCTCTATTTTCGCAAGTGCAAAGTAGGAATAACATTATAATCATCTTTCTCAAAGTGGTCAGAGATCTGCTGACCAGAAGCATGGTGATAGCCAGTTATTCATATCTACTTACAAGATGCAATCTTAAGTCTGAGAACAGCAACAATTTTAAATGTAAGCATGCAAAAGCTAACAGTTTTTTTCTAGAAGTAGAAGGAAGAGGAATTAATCATACTCCCAGATCCGATTCCCAGATCAGTGCTGCATGCAGCTGCTGCTTGCAGAGGTGAGACATCAGTTTGGACATCAGGGATTTTGCACCAGTGACATGATCCCAGAGATGAGAATCCCAGAGATTGAACCATTCCCTCTCATGGGATAGAGGCTTCCTTCACTCAAAATAGCAGCAATCACTTGGGTAACAGTTGAGAGAAAAAAAATACTGAGGATGTTTGATAACCCAGCAACAAGGCAAATCTTCTAGGTCTCCAAGGAGGAGGCAAGATCCTGCTGCGAGTCAAGCACTTATTCTTGTCTGGGATGCACAGTGACATGAAGTGAGACTGCAAACTAGTCACGGTTACTTGAACATTAAACAGCACCATGAAACATTGACTTAAGGCATGAATATAACAGAGCAGCCTAACTACCAGCACCAGGACAAAGCCTGACTCTGGCTCTCAGCCAAGATTTCTACAGGACAAGAGGACAACCTGTACCCTTGGAAAATACTGCCCTGAAGAGGAAGCATTCATCTACTGCATGCTTGTGTTAAAGCTAGAATATCTGAGGGTCCAATTCCTTGGCACCCGTAGGAAACGTGGGGCACAAAACTACCTTGGGGGTAGCAGAGGTGCATTTGACAGGTTTATTCAGTTTGTATCACAGGCAAAATGATTATACATCACACCTAAACAGCAACACTGCTGTGAGTGTTTATTGACACTTGCTGATACCTAGCACTGTAGTGACATGGATTTTATATTCATAAAATAAATTACTAAATTGGTCTTAATCCTTTCTTCATGCCAACATGTCATCACAAATTAAAGGAGCTACACCCATCAACGGCTTGTCACCAGCAGAGTCAACTGGATGATTTCTCACAGTCTCTGAGATGGTGACAAAAATAGCATTTAAATATGGGGTAAAACCCCAAATCTTTCAATATAATTACAAGAGTTTTTCCTTCTGAGTTTCTGCCTTTGGAAAGTAATCCTTGATGGTCTCAGACTAATCCAAATGGAGTCTAATCCAAATATAGCCAACAGTATTGCTTGGTAGGTTTTTATAAATAGTACTCTTTCACATCTCACTTCGCATCTCATTATGATCCTTATCCCTTAAAAGCCCTTGATTGATGCTATGAAAGAAAACCTCTGGAATCCCCATCTTGTCCTGTGCTACTTTCAGCCACTTCATTGTCAGATAGCTGCTGCGGACAACACTTTCTCAAGCTTCAGATGCTGGTCACAAATTCTGGAAACAGACAGGTTATGGTATCCCTCCCCCTGCCACCACCACACAGAATTTACAAGTACTTTACTGTTCCCTTGGTACATATAAACAGAACTTCTGCTTTTTCCTTCCTTGCCCCATAGTCATAGCAAACAACCTCTGCATCCCCCTTGTCCTGGGACAGCTGGGCACAATGAATGGTAGATTTATTGGATGATTTTTTGAGAAAACAACGTTTGTCGTGTTTTTGACATTTCCTTTTGGTCTTTTCATCACTGAGCTAAATGTGGTGGTGTAAGAAAGAGGGTAAGTTAGACAGCTCATGAGAAACAGAGGCTGCAGGATGTGGGTAGGCTTCTCACTGTGCTCATCTCATAGTTTTTGATAGGAATTCTAAGAAAGGTATCAAGGGGAAAGTGTAAATTTGCAGCCCAATATTCTTCCAGTAAGCTGTATCTATTTAAACTCAATTTAATGTCTGTGGAGCAGATGTCAGGGAAGCATCACAGAGGATAGTAAGGCTTACGGGAGTGCAGGTGGTCTGACTTGCACAATCTCACACACCACTGCCAAACCAAGAAATTATACAGAGGCATTTAGGTCCTAACCAAAAATGAATCACAGCCCATTTGCAATACCGAGGTGAGACTCTGGAACCAAAAGAGACAATTATGCCCTTCATGCTTTGATCATCCTTTTATAAGCCATTCCCACTGTCTCAAAGAGTAAATTAAGGAGAAGGGGATTAAAGATAGAAAAATAATAAAAGGATGAAAAAGGCAAAACATGAAAAGGATTACAATGGCACAAATACTCTAATTTCACCTCCCAGTAACGAATTTTGCTTAATCCTTCACTGGCTCAGAAAGGACTACGTGGATCTATGAAAGCGATTATTATATACAATTTGCGAATATACTAAATAAATATAGAAAACCAATGAGAAATTTCTATCTAAGTGATACTGAATGTTCAAATAAAATGAAGAAAACTCAGTGTCTTACTGCGTATACTTCATTATCTGGTTTTCCATCTGAAAGGAAAAAAGCTGCAATTAATCCCTCATTTTTCTTTTCCATTCCATATCTACCAATAACAACCCTAATAGCAGGGCTGATGGCAGTAGCAGCTTAATTTTATTGCCATACACATCACCTCTGCTATAAAAATGTTCCTACCTGCTAAAACTGGAGGTTCCTTAGTGAGTACAATGCTTACTCCAACAGATGCTACCCCAAAAGCTACAACTCCTGCTAATGTTTGAGGCTGTTCTTGCAGAATACTGAGAGTTGAAAGTCAGCCCCATCTGGGTGGTACGTACTGTCTGCTTTCAGACAGATTTTGCCTGGATGCGAGATAACACTACAAGATTACCATCTTACACTATGATAAGGTCTCATGTTGCTACCTAGGAAAAATTCTGACCTGGAAATCAGGAGTATGTTTACAGATGATGCTCTTTGGCTCAAAATCTATGGTAACATACTGAAAATATGCAAAAAGACAGTTATGTTGTCAGCAGGACTGTGCAATAATAATGAAAGAAGTGTCCAGAAGACACCCACCACACTATGCTGTGATGTTTGTGGGTTTTTTTGTTTTGGTTTGCTTGTTTGTTTGTTTTTAATAAAGTGTTTGCTCTGCCCTGTATTGTTTATCTTTCCTTTCAGAAATTATTTCCTTTGCTACTTCCCCCAGTTCCCAGCAAAGGTGTGCTTAAATTTACTGGTTAGGATACCTGCACAATAGCTGTCTCTCTCTCAACCACTGAGATGTCCCTATCATCTGGGCTAAATCTTAGAGAATACAAGGTTGATTTGAGGATGAAATTGTGTAAGGCTTTGGTATGGGCAACACAGGGGAGGGAATCCCTTCTGAGTTCCTAGTAAACATTACCAACAACCAAAATACATGACGACAGCAGGCAGTAAAAGCATTTTCTCCTTCCTGGAGAAGGGCACAGATGGGAAGGTCTAGAGCATGAGGAGGGCACATGCCCACCCTGCAACTCCAAAATCAGAGTGCTGAGTTCTCACTAGGTGTCCTTGGTAACCCACACAACTGACTTCCAAAGCAAACTGTAATGCAAAAAGCTGACAAGCACTTGTCATCTTCCTGGCAAGTCAGAAACATACAAGGAAAGGGCCTACTAAGCGTGCCCGACGGAGGAGGCAGCCCATCACCGGGATTAGCTCCCTGACCACAATGACTTTGGATGTCCTGAACAAGACAAAAACACATCACCTCATTTTTAGCCTGCATCTTCTGATTTTCATGAGCCAAGTACCTATTAACGTTGCACATATAAGGATGTGCATATGTAAATGTATTTAGAAGAGTATACATGATGTTTTACCTTCTGAAATATAAAATGAAATGTGTACGTGTAGAAATTTATTTCCATTTGCAGCCTTCTTACTTTATATCTACCCATCTAGATAGAAGGGAAGCCACATATATTGCTTTATCTTTCATTCAGTATGTGAAGCAGTCAATGCATTTTTCTAAACATCTTTTATTTTAAACAAATATACCTTATACTAGTATCAGTGTCTTGGAAAACAGCCATTTTAGCAACTGACTTTAAGATACTGCAACATACAGAAAAAAAACCAAACACACACCCCACCAAAAAAACCCCAAACCAAACACCCAATACATTTAAGATTACTACTGCTTTTCACAAGTTGCATGGTGTACCATCTATAAACTGCACAATAAAAGTGGCACCATAAATACTTAAAGACTCTAACATAGTTCAAGGAAGAAGAAAAAAAAAAAAGAAAAACCCCGAGGTGCTGTGAGACAACAGAGAATTAGAAATAAAAGCAGCCAACTAGGTGTTGGTTTGAAGGCATTGTGGAGACTTCAAAACATTGCACTGCGTGTAGTTAACACAGCAGGGTACAAGGACCAGCAAAAGGAGGCATTCAAAGATAACTTTCCTCACTCCTAGTTTACCACAACAAACCAACAGCTCCTAGTTGACCAAGCCATGCCTAAATAGGAACACCTACCTAGGTTAACTACAAACACACTTAATTATACAAGAACAAAGAATGAATGAGAGAAGGAAATTGTTTTAGGCTGATAAAAATAAGGGTTTGAAACTAGACACTTAGACACAGCGACTCCTTAGTTCAGAAGAACTTGGATAAGTGGTGCTGCCTTTATTCCTCCCCTCTCATCTCCCAGAGAGTAACATTTCAGAGCTCTCACATATCAGTGTGGGAAGAAGGTGGTTCATCGCTACTCCCACCATTCGACAGACACAATGGAGGAAGTTTCAGTAATGAAAAAATTAGGATTTCAAATTAACATTTTTCTGGGAAAAGTGTCTGATTTCTATTTAAGAGGTCCCTTTTCTTTGGAGAAAGGGGGAGAATTTATTTCTGTAGGACTTGCTGCATTTCTTTGTGAAACCTTCACCACACGTCTGGAACTCTCTCCATGGACTTTTCTCCAAAACTGCATCATGGAAGCTCACAAGGAAGGAAAACCACAGTGTGTTGTAGGAATTGATAACTAGAGACATCCAAACTCCAGCTTTGTTCTCAATTTCTTTTCTGTTCAAGATGTCACAATAAATAAATAAACCACTAATTTTTGAAAACACAAAGTCAAAATTTATTCCTATAAAATTCAGGCACTGAGCAGAGATATCTCTGATGCTTCAGAAACTTGAGCATTGAGCTCTGCCAGCTTGACACATCTCCTGATTAATGGGTGTAAGTTCGGTTATATTGAACTTGTCTACAGCACCAGCCTGCCCAACGTCTTCTTTACAAAATGGTGTGAGTGAGAGGAAGTGTTAGGGACATACACACCATCACAGATCTGCTAATGGAAACTTATCCAGGGCTGGGAGGCAGGAAGACCACTGGAAAGTCATTGGATGCAACGGGAATATGCAGTTACGTTGATCTATATAGTACATGGCATACAGAAGTGAAATGAACTAATAGAAAAAACCAGGTGTGGGTTGCATAAAGAATATATATGTTTCAAATCAAAGCTGATTCTCACATGAAAATTTACTCATGAAATGCTGGAGTCAAAATTTCCTATGTCCAATATCCAAATGGGGTTACCTATTCACAGCTTCACTGGAGTAGAAGAGATCTAACAAAACCAGATTTGTTCTGTGTTCTGAACAGAAATAGAGCCCATGGGGGAACAAAAGGGTTGCCTTTAAATGTCAAAATATTTCTCAGCTGGTGAAGACTTACAATAGCAGCTTTAGATTTCAGTTTGCACACAGCTGTTCTGTAACACAGACACAGGTAAATACAGTCCATTTTCACAGCCAGATTCGCTGCTCCATGTTTCAGATTAAGGGCTTGATGACAAAGCAAATCCATTGCAAGAGACTGGAAAAGACCACAGGTTATCTGCCTGCTCTTATTATAAAGAAGTTATTAGAGGAAAAATCATTGTGACTTAAATTTTCACTGCTGTCAGTCAGGAGGAGCACCACTAAGTACACAACCACCTGCACCACTCAAACAGAAGAATTTTCAAAGTTGATTTTCAATGAGATTTACTCTAGCTTTAAATTGAACTCTTCATGAAATACGAAGATTAATTTAATCACCAACAGTCAGGATCCTCATGGAAAACCCAATAAGAGTTTGTCTGTGTTTAGATTTCTATTATTTTTTTTCCCAATAAAAAACTATTTTCCATAACATTTTGGGGGTTTCAGTATATTTTTCACTGAAGTTTTCCATGGGAAAAAACCAAACTAATTACTTGATGGTCTCTAAACGTCCAGATCATGTTTCCTTGCACATGCACAATGAGAAAAATAGAATAAAGCCTGTAAGAAACCTTTCATTGCTGGGTACTTTGCAGAATTTATTGAAATTCAGATCTGCTGCCCAGTAGCAAATTTTGATAATTCAGTATCTATTTCTATCCCAAATCAAGATGAAAGATTGAAATATTCATTGATTCTGTCGAACAAAATGCACTTAACAATTTTGCCATAAAGAGAATTGACTTTTCAAAGTAATTTAAATGCTATTTTTCCCTTCTTGGATATATCTTCTCCTGGAAGTTAGCATCGGGACTTGTAGCCCTTATTTTCCCCACTGAGATATTACATGCACTAGGGTTTTTTCCTCCACCAATTCCCCTGCTATTTTTATCAAAAGGAAAAAAAAAAAAAAGCATCAGTTACTTATATCCAGAGCTTTTTCTAGCAGCATACTGCTACTTTTTTTTAACTAAGTGTATAGATATTGAATGTAATTTGAAGATGGAAACAAAAAGGTATGCACCCCAAAGTAGCCAAGTGACCATTAATCATAAAGTCAAGATCACCTCAAGACCCAGATTAAAGTTATTACGCTAGAGACTTGAAGCTGAATCTTTTTTCTCTATTACTACACTATTGCTTAGTGCAGCCTCTTTCTTTAGTTTTTTTTTTTTCCTAGGAAAAACACTAAAGCAAATGTAATTCTTGACACAAAGCAAAATAGGAACAAATGCAAGTCTTTTATGTGGTTCATGGAATGGGAAAAACCTCTTTTTTTTTTTTTTTTTATGTTTTTAAGCCAAGTCCATTGGGACAAGCTGCAAGCTCCGATATATCTCAGCGTCTTCACAGTCATGTATTTCCACAACAGCCCATGCTCCTACATTGTCCAAAGGAATCCTGCACTGGCTAAAATAATATACCATCCTCTGATAACTAAAATAACAGGAGAAAACAAGGAACTGACCAACACTTCGCACGAACCTGTGAGCTAAACAGAACGTGAAATTTAGTATTAAGCTTAATTGAAACACTTTGTTGCGTTTAAACAGAGTAAAATATCGTGGTTTCCCTGTCGAGGTGAAACCTGGTTTCCCTGTTGATTACCCAGTGCAATTGGTGTGCAGGTTTGGGACATACTGAATTTCCCACCCACCCCACATCATCCTTAGCTCTTCTGGGCACTCTGGCAGGCAGAACTCAGTGAGATGCTATCGAGTGGCAGTTAGAGACAAAGCATACTGATTTGTTACTGTGTCACTTTTCTGATAGCAGAAGTAACTCACAGAGACCATGCCGCCACCAACAATTTCATGGGGAGTGGTGCCGGAGCCGCACAAGAGTGTCATCTTGTCCCTCTGACGTTCTCCACATTATGTTTTGAATATGCATGTGTACATTGATTATAGCCAGTCAACAACTCACAAACCCGAAGTGACTCTTATCTCATGGCTACACAGAGCAAGCCATGCATGTCAAGACGAAGGCCGTGTCCTTGCATGCACATCAACAGCCTTTAAGCACCACACACACATTTGCATGTTTGGAATGCCAATTTCAATCAGTGAAAAGGAGGAAAAAGGATTTAAGGCTGTTTAGGAGGATTTTTTTTTTTAAGGGAATATCAGAGAAGTGCGTGTACAATGAGCTTCAGAGCCTACAGGTGCACACCCTTAGCCAAGCAGAACTAATCACTATAATTAACAGTGCCAGGGTCAGCAATGTAAAGCAGACTTTTATACGCGTGGGAAAGTTCAATTGTGATAGAGGTTCTCCCTGTCAGAATACAGGAGGTTACCTGTGATAAACACACAGTAAGAGCAAGTTGTATTTACAGATGTTTTATATTAACAGCAAATAATAATTCTTACAGTAGGGTCACTTTTAAAACTATTTGAAAATGCATTATGTTTAAAAGAGTATTAAAAGATTCACCATAAGTAACTGTTAGGATATGCCTAGGACAAACAAAATGGAAATCAGTCACTCCAGTTGATTACCATCATATCTGGTCTCCATCAAGAGCCACTAATTAGCTACATTTATCCCAGAGGCATTTGCATCATACATGGCTGTTAACATAGAGAGATGAGTATATAATATCTTGTGCCTAAATATGTCAATGAGTCACTGAAGAGGGGGAAGAATAATCGTTTTTCTTGTCTGTATGGGCAAGATACAATTTATTAGCAAGTCAAAAGCAAGACTGGGGCACAGGAAATTCTTATTAGAGAGAGAAAGCTTTTTCATCATGAGGCTGGTCAAATACAGACAGGGGCCCAGAGAAGCCACAGGATCTCCTTAAGCTCTGCTGGATAACGCCCTGAGCAACCTGACCGAACTTGAAGCTGGCCCCAATTTAAGCAAAGGGTTGGACAAGAGGTGCCCAGAGACCTTTCAAATTCAAGGTATTCTGGGATTCTAAGAGCCAACGTGGCCCAAAACAGAGAGGCATCTCTGGGAATCTGCAGTATCGGAGAAACTACCTGAAACTGTGCTCAGACTCTATTTGCTTTTCTTTGAGGCTGAGCAATCTTCATGTTCTTGCTGTAGATTGTTTTAAACTTGCTCTGAGTGATAACAGCACACAACTATAAATCTCTCTCAGACTTCAGGAAAGTTGTATTGTACAGACACTGTACAGTATTGTACTAGAAGCACTGTAGGGGGATTCAGGGAATAGAGGGTTTACGGAAAGGGAAAATGCATCATACTTGTAGAAGCATCATTTAAATCCAATTCTGATGCTTGCATTTATCTCCACAGTGTTTTCTGACTGAAATCATATATTATTTTCCTTCTGCACAACAATAAACAGTAACAATCAGCAGCAACATCTGGACTCTGTTCTTCTTAATAGCACTTTCATGCAGTTATAATGTAAAGTACAGGAACTGAGATTGGAAATAAAACAGAGATGTTAATTTGACACTTGGAACTTCACTACAGCTGTGCAATTTTAAGTCATTTTAGCTGCAGACTTCTGATGTTAGGTTATATTTTACAATAACACTTTATTCATCCAGAGACATTTTCTTAGTCATCATCACTCATGTTTTGGGTAGTTTAAACTTATTTTTCCTATTCTTTTTTACAAACGACTATGGAACTGAAGTCACTTGTGATGGATGAGCTCAACCCCCTAACCAAACTAGCAGTAGTTTGGTACAGGCTCCAAAGGAGGTAAAGGCCTGAGTTGCAGGCAGGCCAAGAGCTCCTCTAATTTCAACCTGTTCTCCAAAAACCCACAAAGGAACAGAGTGACACAGTAAACATCAATACGTATGAGTTTGGAACACAGATCATGCAATTAATGTGTAAATAACAGGTGGCTTTTCCAAAACTCATTTATCAAAAAACAAAGTAAGCTGTGGGTACAAGGAGTCTCACACCTACCTTTCCATCACATGTGATTTGACTGCAAGCCAACCACTTTATCCCATGAATAGGACAGCCTAAGTGAGCCTTCCCTGAGCTCTCCCTGCTAGGCAGGACGGCAGTGAGCTCCCCTTGAGCTGGGACGCTTCTCGAGGTTACTCCAAGGCAGAGAGACCCTTTACCAATGGCAGATCATTGGATGAGCCTGACTTGAGCTCCCCCTGAACTGCAGCTAGACTGCTGGCGCGTGACTCTCCCCTTGAGTCTCTCAAGGCTTGACAGTCCTCACCTGAGACTCAGAGATCCCTCCTTGCCCAAGGCGAAGGGATCCCCTACTCACTCCTCAACACTGAGAGATCCCTTGCTGCAACAGATCTCGATAAGTGACAAGCTATTGCTTGTTAAACTTCATAAGCTCTGCTAACACAAATTCCCTCTATATGTTTCTTCTGTGCAGTAATTAATAAGGTGAACCTTATCATCAAATTTATGGAACCTTAGTTAACCCCTGTGAAACTTTTTAAAATTCCATTGAATTTACTGAACTCTATCAAATTATCATTTTACCTCAACAAAATATAGTGCTGCTTCTCTTGTGTGAGGTCCATTCCACTCTTCTGCGACATCACTTCAAATCAAGATTTCCTTGCATGGCCTGAGTATCCCCACCCACAGTTCCTTGCCACGCCTCAGGATGAACAGAGGTGCACAAGCTTCGTCCGAGATGAGGTACAGAATGGCTTGCAGGGTTGCTGCTGTCTGTGCTTGATCTTTGACATCAGGCACTTGTAACAACGCAGTCCACCAGCCAGCACAACCGGGGATGGACTAGTTTAGGTACATTTTACCTAGCATTTCCTTTCACTTATCCGACCGTGTTTAGAAAGGGCATTTGCTGAAAACCCTTGGGGCATGATTTAAAACATCCCTTCTAATGTTTGCATCCCTGGTGGTGGTACATCAATGTCTGCCCGACACACTTCAAGTAACACACTTCAAGGAATTGCCCTTCAATAACAAAAATGCAACAGCATCCAAAACTCTTAAGGAGGAAAAGTATAATCCTGTGCCAGCGCCAACTTTGTCACAGAGTTGTTTGGAAAACCATAAAGCAAAAGACACTAGTTAGAAGATCTGTAACTTAACTTAAGAAACCTTCTTTTGTGTTCCCTGGTAGCACCTTGAAACTCTAGTCCTGGTCTCACAGTGGTTACAGTAACACAGTTTGCAGTAATTCAGGAAGCAAGCTAATTAGCTACAAATGTATGCAATATTCACAAGCACTTACCACATAGCTGAGAGTAGTAGTGTTTGCATCGAGTCTCCTATTTTGTTATTCCTTGTTCTGCCTGATTAACACATGATTCATTTCCTTCTATCTTGTGGTTAGATTGTCTGAAACCTTCCAGCAGGGAATTACAAACAATTCACATTTCTTGACTTAGTATTGATTATTTCACTAGGAAAAAAAAAACAAACAACCAACAAACATTTGCTAAGTCTCAGGATTTTTATTTCCCATGAAATCAAATAATGACCTGTACAGGCTGACCCCAAAATCTCATTTACTTGAAAAATTATTTAATAAATTTGGGTCAAACACTGCTTTAAGATTAATAAGAGATTTACTGTTGACTTTGGGTAACCAGAATTCCATTTTATATCTCCAGCAGCTTAGCAAATTTGAAACAATCCTCATCTGCCCCACACACGCTAATTATTCCTCTTTTTGGTAGCACCAGGCAACAGTAACTATACATTGGACAGATGCCCGTTTAGGTCTATTTACATAGCAACTTCATAGTAAAGCTGCATATATGACAGATACATTGGGAAATCACCAGGAGAGGAAGATATTGTAAAATTACAGAGGTTATTTTCTGTAATTACAGAGTTCAGCCAAACAGTTAAAGAATATTAGGGGCTTCAGGCTGAACGGCCAAATTTCAGCATGAGGTTTCAGACTTGGTAAATTACTAAATTGAAAACTATTGGAAACATAAAAAGCTGCCTGGAGTACACTTCAAAAGTATAATTTGGAAAAATGATTTGTAGCAGAGAAATAAAAACAGAAAGAGACTAGAGAAACAAGGAAGTAACAGGAGGAATGTTACTGTATGTCATCAATAGCCAGACCATTGCATTATACAGTTAGCCACCATCGCAGCATCAATCCATACACCAGCAACTAAGTAGATGCAACGCTGCTTATGAAAAGAGATTGACAACACTTAACATTTTATCAGGGGTGAAAAGAATAGGTTTGTCGTGTCCACATGTGCCTTATACAGTCTGATGAATTCATAAACACCACTACCTGAACTGCAGACAGAAATTCTGGGAGCACTGCATTAGTGAAATTAGACAACTACGCACAAAACCAAGCCTGAGCATCCGAGCCACAGTCACCACACTCGTATCTAAACTCTGAATGTGAACTGTACCCAAAACATTGCCCATGTGTTACCTGTTTGCAACGGGCTTTTAGTGAAAGAACGTTAAGTAGTTTGACAGAGCTTGTCTGAATATAATACCTGTGGAGCAGGCACGAAGTAGCTGCAGTACGTATGGCTGGAGGAAAAGGGGAGAGAGAGAAACACTAAGAGGGAGGAAGGGAAGGAGGAAAACAAGCAAGAAGACTACAACAGCTGATTCACCCCCCAAGCACCTCCATCTTTTTTTCTCTTTAAGGGAATCCTTGGATGCGGGAAAACAGTTTAATTTGACTGTTTGTCATGAAATAACCAGCCTGTGCCGTTAACAACTACACAAAGCATGTGATTAACTTTCAGTAATTCATACACTAAAAGGCAAAAATGTTGACATCACTATCTCATAGACTTCCCTCACATGATTTTTTGATACTTCCTCTTCCCCCTCCCCTCAACAAATAAAGTAAAAGAACCTTTAGAAAAAGAGTAACAAGCCATCCCAGACTTGCTTTGTTACTGACTGACCTTATACCTCCAACTACTCGTTTTCTGTCCCAGTCCGTTACAGCACTGCTTGAAAAACACGTACAAGTGGGAAGCCATTGTGGCACTTAATTCAGGGTGGAATTACACCAGTTTAAAACCACTGAGGATCATATTTATGGCACAAAAGCTCCACAAAAACCCAGTGATTTCTATGAATAAGTGCCCAAAATTCAAATGCCACAGCTGGCAATCGCAGAGAAGCTCCTCTGACTTCCTGCAGATTTCTTTTCAGCAGGAAATTTAATTAAGGTGGGTTGTTTTTTTTCCTTTCCACACAGTAAACTCCCTCTGCATCTGCCACACAGAGTGAATCTTTCATTTTCAGGAACAGGAATTCAAAGGAATCCCTGAAGCACACCAGAGTTAGGCTTATGCTAAGTACCAGCCATACTCATCTTTTTGAAGATTTGATTTACCTTGTTTAAAACTTGAACATTAATCCAAGGCTAGCTATCATTTTGCCTCTGCAGTGCTAAGACAACTGAAGAAGTTAGCGGAATACATAAAATACTGCAATAAACCAAAGTTTGCCTTACAGCACTTCAAGTTCGCTTTCTAAATTAGTTCAGGGAAACGGCAATTGGGTCATCCTCATTTTAGATCTTCCAACGGCAAAAAGGCTGATTTTACTGAATTTGGTAAAGAAGCCTAAATTGTTGGTTAATTAACATAGCCATTTAACTTTAGAAAATGAATCAAGTCCCAGAAGTGAATGTCGAGGTTACCTCGAATCAAGAGCATTGTAAAAGAATAAAATACGGTTTTATCAATATCACCATGCCACGTGGCCTCATGAAAATAAAACATGTCGGAGAAGAATCCTATTTCCCTTAAAATCTAGTGCTCTACCCGCAACACATATGAAAGAAAGAACTTCAGTGGGTAAAAGTAGAAAGCATTAGTGGCAACACCTTCAGGCAGTTTTGTAAGGATCAGGGACACAGTGACTAATTTTTGTCTCCCAAAGATGTACGGGTAACTAAAATACACCACTGATACTTATTTTTTTTAAATAAATAAAATTATTTTTAAATAAAAAAAATGGTTCATTCAGATTGAAAGTTATATAGCTGTTTAGAAATAACACTAACATTAGCCACAAAGCATGGCTAGTTTAAATAGACTCACAGTAGAACACTCATGCCAAAACTGCTCGCTGGTCAGCAGCATCAGAGAGAACAAAAACACCCAGACATCAGAGGTGGTATCTGGGTATGCCCTCAGACTCAGGAAAAGAGGAAAGCTTTGGCAATAGATCAACGCAACAGTTCTGCCTAGAGAAGTTATGATTTCATGCTCAACCACTGATATACGTCAGAGATGCACCACTGAAATAAATACTGCAGCATCAGTGTGCATCATTCCCTCAACCACAGGCAGCCAGGTAGCTCCCGGCAGACTAATTCAGCCTGCTCAGGAGGATAAAATGCAGCTACACTGCCTACAGTTTCTGAGCTGGCTCAATTATAGCCATGTGCTAACATGGCTGTACTGCTCCTGGCACCCCAACGAGCCTCCTCAGCTCTGTCCTGCCTCACATACTCTCAAAAGAGCATGAATTTCAGAAAGCTCAGCTCAATCCCAGCCAGAGACGCAGAACGTAACATCAGCTCAACTCAGCGTGGGACCGAACGGCTTCCAGCAAGGGGCCACCCGCAGCAGGAATGGATAAAACGCAGCAGCAAACAGGAGTGGGCAAGGAAGGGGGTCCCGATCAGGTCACAAAACTGCTACGGAAAACTCCACTGGGTCTGCAGAGCTGAGGG
Organism: Chroicocephalus ridibundus; assembly: GCF_963924245.1. Lineage (NCBI taxonomy): Eukaryota > Metazoa > Chordata > Aves > Charadriiformes > Laridae > Chroicocephalus > Chroicocephalus ridibundus. The sequence continues at coordinate 989,230 of NC_086286.1, forward strand.
TCTGGGACCCCCAGCTGCCTCACAAAAGTGCTGTTCTCCCCTGGAGAATCTTTACCAAAAATGTTGATGCTGAAAAGAAAGTTCGCCTGTGTAAGTGCTTGTCAGCAAGCACAATCTACCCAACCATATGCCAAGGACTGTATAAGCATCATGATCTGGAGGCTAACAAACAATGAACAGTAACATAAGGAAAGAAAGCTGTGGGGGTGTGAAGAAGTTCTAAAAAGGACAATGATGAAAAAAAACAAGCTCAGATTTGAGTTAGGGAAAAGGATATGAAAAACACATTAGCTTTTCTATACAATACTTCTAGATTTGCTAAAGACAAATTTGTCTAAAATTATTCCATATCTACTAGTTAGTGCTCCTCTAAGTATGCAAGTGACACCCACAGCACAGGAAAAACTATCAGATTACCAGCAGCAACTCTGACAGTCCACCATCAGAAAACAGGAAAACCAGCTACAGCCTTACTCCATAATACAATGTGCAGTGGGTAATTATGCATCTGCTTCATGTATCACCAAAAAAACTTGTACAGGTAACAGTGTGCCATATTAAAGAAGTCAGATTTTACTTGGGCAAAAACTACAAGAATTAGTTTAATCTACGAATTAAGAAAAAAAAAACCAAACACAATTTAAAGATGTCCAAAACCTAGAAATTATTTCCCACGGTGAACTTAATTATCTTCGTTTGTTCAAAATGTTATGCAGCTTGTAATGCCTATCACACACTATTTTCGCTTCCTGGGTTGTTTTTAGCAGCCTCCATCATCCATGCAGTTCTCCCCGCAGCCTCCCGCTTCCTAACGATTTACCTTCCTTACGACTCTAGCCAAGAAACTGAGCTTTTAAAGTGTTACATAGTCAACTTCATAAACACTGCTTGTTTGTGGATGTTGCACATGATCACGCTTCACAACAAGGCAGGCATTCACAGGGTTTTGGTTTGTTGGGGTGTGGTTTTGGTGATTTGGGTCTTTTTGGCGGGAGTGGTTGGGGGTTTTTTGTTTGTTTGGGGGGTTTTTTTTGTTTGGTTTGGTTGTATTGTTTTTTCAAAACACAAACTCTCTCAGAGGCATGAACACACGCTCTCAGCCTATCTACTGGGTATGCTGACATGATTAAAAATAAATAGTCACACGTTACCCATCAGGGCGACAAAAACTAATGCATGCTATCAAATACCCATGTCACTTTGCCAGGGGAAAGGCTATAAATAGCCCAAACTCACCTGACACAACTGTCCAGGAGATGTTTACCATCGCTCACAAGACGCTTTTCTTGCAACTCTGAGGGATCAAACGCAGCCCAGGCACCTGAGCGCCTGAGAAGCCATGGAAGTTGCCTCATGGTCTGAGGACCAAGCTCAATTCCTAAAATATTTGCAGTACAAACCCTCACAAGCGTTCCAACAAGGGACAGGGAGCTGTACCCGGTGTGAGTGCCCGGGCGTCGGCCGCGCTGTGAGGGGAGGCGGGGGCTGCTCCCGCCAGGCACAGCCGGTTCCAGCCGGTTCCGGGCGGTTCTGGCTGGTTCCGGCTGGTTCCGGCCCCTCAGCCTCCCCAGAGCAGGCAAAATGCCGCCCAGCAGTGAGGAAAATCTGTCCTTCAAAGGAGTAAACAAATATTGTCTTACTTTGTGGTAGCAGAGGAGTATTATATAGATTTTATATTAATATATATATGTTTTATATTAATATATATATGTTTATATAGCCTGTGCTACCTCTCCAATGGGAGCACCGTTCCCAGCAGCACAGCTGAAGGTTCTAGTAGCTACTGAGAGCTCTAAGCCACGCTGTGTGTGTTTATACATATATAAAAATAAATAAATAACATCTTTAAAATAAAAAAAAAAATTACTACAATGAAACAAAGGGCCGGGGGGGGGGGGGTGCTGGGGGGGGAAGAGCTGTTTCAGTCGAGGCTCACCCTGTGGCTGCTTTCTGCCGTTTCTCCTGCTGGTAAGGTCACTAGCGAGACGTACAGAAATCGAGTGAAAGCACAGGCTAAATAAACTCAGCCCAGTCCCTGCCAGCACACACAACGTCTGGCAGCATGGCTTATTTTCCAACCAAATTCATAAAAGCCTAAAAAAATCCCGCTGCAGCTGATTTACCATCGAACTACTCAACACACCAGCAGTGAGGGACTTCATTCAAAGCCAGAGTGAAAAATGGGAGTCTCTCCTTTAAATAATATTTACAGTACTGGAGATAAGATAAAATTACTGGGTTTTGTTTGTTTTCTCCCTCCTTTCCCACTTTTCACAGTCTAATAATACCTGCAGGCGAAAAACCAGGTGTTTTTAAAGAAAAAGAACGGGTAGGTATGAGATTCGCCAAGTTGCAGCGTCTTTGTTTTGGGCAGCCTCTTACCAGGGGGGGCCTCTTTCCTATTAACAATATTTATGAAAAGGTTTCAAGAAAGTTTGCTGCAACCATTAAAATCAAGCCAGTTACATCAGATGAAATTACGTGGGACTAGAAAGACTTGGGGGGGGCCTTCTCCTGGGCAAGGAAAATGAAAACATTCAAAGTGATATGGAAGGAGAAATTTTTGTGTTTTATTCAGTGAACCTGAAAAAAAAGCCACCAATATCTAATATGTACTGTTTCATAGGGAAAACACCTTTCCCAGGGATTTGACAGGATAACCTAATTAGCTGATATGATTTAGGGAAACAAGATCTGGTTTTGTTGTCCTCACAGCAGAGGGGACTAGAGCCCACTCACCTTGGAAGCCTGTCCTTTCCAAAGCAAGGCAATGTGACTGAGGACAGCAGCTTAGAAAGTGACAGAGCCAAAATTCAGTAACCAACCAACTGGGGCAATTTTAAACAAGTAACATCAGAAAAAAGAAAAACCTCAGGCCCCTTGCTCCCATATTGACAATCGCTCTTTGGCTCACGTTCTGCAACAAGTTCTTCTGATCAGATGGTCATATCTTCAGCAGTATCAGGATATAACTTAAAACTTGCATTGTTTATCCTTTCTGATATATTATACATACAGCTCAGCGCCTCATAATGCAGAAGCAACCCAAGCACAGTAGTTTCAATACAAACATTCATTAGAAAACAGCCTCTCTGGTCTCAACCAAAACAGACCATTTTTTCTTCCTTTTATAGTTTTCAGAAATAACCTCATGCAAAAAGTGATTATAGTTGTAATGATAAAAAATGAGGGGAAAATGACAATAAATAATGTAGTATCTTTTCCTAGCACATCAAGGGCTTTGAAGCTTCAACATGTGAAGAAGGGTCTTTCTTACCTCAGTGAGCTGGGTAATATAAAGTGTCTAAATAAAAAGAAAAAGAAAATATCATCTGTCACTGCCACAACAGCAAGAAGATAAAATTATTTATATAGGCTGCAAACAGAAGCGCTCCTGAGAGAAATCATCACTGGAGAAATATTTGGGTGAATAGTATTCATCAATAGTTTAAAGGGGGGAAAGAAGTGTATGCTGAAGAAAAGGAACATAGCAATTGAAATTAAATATTTCAAATGCCTACTGACATATAATTTCCATATTTGCTAGGATGAATTTACAAATAATCCCCATCCCCGTTTATTTGGATGGACACAGCCCAAGGATGCTGCAGAAAGTGGGTCAGTACTCCAGACATAAAGATCCAACCCGAGACAAAAGCAGCCGTACTAGCAGTTTCTGCCTCCTCCAGTTCTATTTCCTATACGGTCACCAAAATAGCTAAATTGCTATGTAGAAGGGACATTCTCCTTCGCCTTCTCCAAGCCATCTGTGTAATGCATCCCCAGGAAGGACCTTTCTCATACAGCATAAATCCCTATGCAACACCCACATCACTGAAAGAGTCAAATTGGACAGAACAGACTTTAAAATCTTTATTTAGCAGCAAAGCGCCGATTCTGCAAACCGTATGGTAAAGAAGGAGTCTCATCACAAACTAAGGAAGAATAGTACAGGAAGCAAGTTTAGGAAACTATACACAATTAAACTGCCATATGTCTTTCTTCTCTGTTGAATGAGTGACACATAAAACACACAAACAATGTACAAGGATAGAGACCTTACACAGACTGATATTGTTTGGTTGGGGTTTTTTCAATGTAAATCAAGACTTGAAATCGACAGAAAACTTAGGGCCAAAAGACATACTGGTATGAGCTATCACAGTTACGATCAACTAATACAAGCAGACTTGATTTGATTTTTACTTGTGTTATCAACAGAAGCAAGGCTACTATTCTGCCCCTTTTGCACCGCTTTGGGTGCGCTTTCTTTTCCTTACTGCTCAGGACCGAGATTATGGGCAATTTGGAATAAAGGATCAGATCAAAGCTTTCACCAAAGCTGCAAGATGTCTATATGAATTCTGAAAGTGTATGAGAGATGGTGTGGAGAATCTTATTCAGCTTTCTGAATGCAATCCGGAGCTCTGTTCTCTGATCACGATTCTTTTTTCAAGTTTAAAAAGTGATGCTGCATTGTCTGATTAGGTTTCAATTTTTTTATCTGTTTGCCACAAATTATTATATATATTCTAAAGGAGATACAAGGAGAAACATTTATTATTATTTTTAAAGTTACTTTATTTTTCTTGATAATTTTCACTTTTTACGCCCCCAGCCTCCCCTTCTAAATCACCGTTAGTCTAAAGAAAGCTGGTCAAAGGTAGGTGGTCTCCATTTTTCAGCAGCTGGAAGACCTTTCTTGCTTTAAATCCTTTCACTGGGGAAAGGACTGAAGTAATGTTGTTTAACATTTCCGAAAATATTCCATCAGGGTGAAGTCAAATAGGAGAGATTTCAGCCCTGGCAACAAACCCTGGATGTGCAAATCATATATTAATCATTAATGACTTTTAATCAGTTCTGCTTTGACAAAAATGCACCTGCATGCACCAGGCACTCCGAGCAGCCTCTTCTCTGCCGGTGCACCATACTGCGGTATGGAAAATGGCATACCACATTCTCAAAGAGGAGGAAAAACACGGGATATCTTCAGTGTCAACATGATCAAAGGGATCAGCTAAAAATACCCTTTGTATGTTCTTTCCACTTAAATATTTTTTCTCAGGAGGCAGTGTATAACTCTCAGACAGGATTTCATCTAAATTTGCAGAGAGCATTTATATTTGTCTAGCTCGTTACCGCAGATATCATTAAAAGAAATGTGATAATACTTTGTCATCATCCTGACAAATCCCAAGGGAACGTAAATGCCTTGTAGGCAAAATCCTTTCAGATTAAACCCGAGGTAGGTCACTACAGAAATCTGGCTGAACACTCAACTCATGACATCACCAAATGGTGTAGCAGCTACGTGATGAACGGCAGCCTGGCACTCCTTGATAAACGTACAAAGACCTCAGCCTTACCCTGACGAGTTATCTGTTCCATGAAAGCTGACACAACCAAAACATTGTTGCTGGAGAAGATTTCTAGGATTTGGCTGCAAGCCAGCAAGGATTTTGACTGTCTTGTTCTGCTGCTTAACATAGAACAGCAAAGAAAGACGGCAAGCATCAAAGTCTGTTGACTCACTGCCTTTCTGCCTTTCTAAGCATACTCCTCCTTGTGCTATAAAGTTGCCATAGTACTGGAGATCTGAATTAATATACAAAGCCCGATGGAGTGCTTACAGTCCCCACAGGCTTCATCAAGAGGCCAAAAATATAGTGAAGGCAGAGAAGTGCCTGTGCAGCAGCCGACACCACTCACTCCATCACTATCTGCATTGTCTTCCAAGAATAACAGCTATCTCCTTTGACTCCACCCCAAAAGGCTTATGAGGCTGGCTAATCTAACATCGGATGGAAACATTTAAGAAGTTTCAGATTTTACTTGATATTAAGAACCAATTTTCTAAGACAGGTTTATTAATTGCTTACCTAGACAACTCTCTGGAAATTTAATTTAAGTATGCAAAGGCACACGAGTCAAAGAAAGAGGGGGGAACACGACACACAGACCAAATCCAAAACAAAAAAATCCAACTCCACCCCCCCCAAAAAACCCCCCAAACCCACTCAAACCAACAACACACATGCACTTCATACTCAGTTTGTTCTTTACCATTTCTATTTTAAATCAGGCTGTGTGTTGGCATTAACTGTCAGAGTGAAAACCACAAAGTAGGATTGGAGCGGAAGATCCACGATGAGCAACGACTCTCCAAAACTACAAGGTTTTGGTGCACTTTCTGAAGCAGTCCCTAAGAAAAGCTCTGTCACCAGCACCGACTACTTCCCTCAAGCACATAGACAAATAAGTAGACATACAAGCATTCTCACTGGGTTCCTCCTCCTGCAGGAACACCTTTTGTGTTTCCTTGCCCCCAGTTTTGAGTACGTAACAGAATCATGACCGAACCTGCCTCAGAGTCCGAGGAGGCAGAGGATCACTGCCATCTGCAGCCAAACTGTTCTCTGTTTTCCCAGCTATGGAAAGGTTCAAGGAATTTAAAAGTCAGAAACCCTGTTTTCTCATCAATAAATACAAAGGTTTTTCTTTCATCAAAAAGTGTTTTTACTACCAACAGCAAATCACCGAGACTGCTACATTTAGCATCAACAGAGATTGAAGCTGGCAACAGCAGGGCTTTACAGCACCTTCTTAAAGAAGATTGACACTAGAGACCAAAAAGGCTCTCGGTTACTAAACCTACACAAATTATTTCATTCATGTCAAGACTCCTTTTCAGCACAGGATCACTCAAATATTTCTTTCCTGAAAATATTGATGGATAAGAGTAACCTGCAGTCTCCCATGCTGCCCTGATCTCATACACTAGGTTAGGCTTTAGGACGTTGTGTACAAGACGAGTTGCTATTGGTAAGCAATATCTGCCCTTTAGTCTGCCTACTCTCTTCCCACATGTATTTCCATGTTTATCCTCAATGTTTTTTAAAAGTCAACCGAAAACACTTCAGATTTCTCTCTTCCCTAAGTCTGCCACACCTGGAATTGACATCTGTAAGTTGAAACATTACCTCAAGCAAGGAATTGTCATTGATTTTTATCTGTGCTCCAGGGGGATTTCAGACATTCTGTGATAAACCCAAATTTAAAAAAAAAATAGTAATACATTCATAAAACAACCCAAACTAGGAAAGAGAGAAAACAAGGGAAGTTCTGTTTCATTCTACCTTTTTTAAAGACTGCCAATCCCATTACCTTGGATTTGAAGCCGCGGCTGTCTGCACCCTTTGCCGTGGTGCACTTTAGAAAGGAACAGGGTGCTCATCACCGCATTTAACCATCTGGAAAGGGGAGTTTCAGTCTGGAAGTGCTGAGACTCCAGGCTGGAGGGGCAGGAGTAAGTGCCACTGTCAGCAGTTCTGTACACAGTGGTGTAAAATTTTTTCTCTGAGACAAAGGCTGAGATATTCAGCTCTAGAAATGAAACTCGCGATGCAAACAATGATTACCACTTCAAGAGGAGTCTTACTCAATTAAAGCCTGTAGTATTAGCTTCAAGTGAAGAGATCAGACAGAGGTCCCCAAGCAATTACATGAAACAAAGTCACCCTTACAGCAGCTTCTCTAATAAAACCAGGACACTATTTTATACTATTTTATTCTCAGGAGCAATTTCCTAACTAGGTTTCAAAAGGAATTCGACTTTTGCAATTCACAACCCCAGATTAAGAAATCCAGCCCACAGGTCAAAGACGCAGTTACCTCCTTGTTTCACATAAATCTCCTTCCCTAATACAAAAGTTGGCCTGCTTTTTTCTTGAGACTAAGTGAAAAAAATCTAAGCCTCTTCAACTCTTCTACCCCTCTCCACCACTTCTGTTCAAACAAAGCTTGATACCCTGTGCTCTGCTCCTCTCTCACCATTTACACACGTACGCACATCTACTTCCCGGCAAATTCCTTGGACTGTAGCGTTGTGAAGGTGGTAGGGAGGAAATGTTCAGCGTTTCTTTCAGCTACTAAGAGCATCTGTCTTAGAAGCTCTAAAGTAAGAGCCCAAAGGCACCAGGCACCTGTATCTTTTTTTTTCCCTTTGACTATACAAAAAACTTTATGCCTAATTTTGATCCCCTGAATTGCATCAAATTTATATAACTGATATGAATATTTTCTCAGTGTCTGTGACTCCTAATTTGCCCGACACTTCTGTTTTCTTCAACTTAACGTTACTTACTAAAAAAAACAAAACTGTGAACAAGTTATTTGTATATAGTTTGATGAAAGTAACAGATCCCAAAATGCTGCTTTGAATAAATATTTGTTAAAACTGATTGAAAAAAAAAAAGTTTTTTCCAGTCCTCCAATCAGAGCAGCAGTAGGGGAGTCGCATCTTGATGCGTTTTATATCAGAAGACCAATATTTGCTTGATTTTCTTTACCATCAAAATACCTGCCAGAATATGTATTAAAAGTCACAAAAGGAAAACTGGAGGACCTGAAGAAGCATAAAACAGAGCGATTTGAAAGATCTACAGAAAGATGTTGTTTTGCCTATGTTTTCAAACTACGCGCCAGAGAGCTTCTTCCCTCCTGGGAAACTGTTCTGTGTAAGAAACTTTTTCAGCAGTTAACACGAGCCTTTGGAATGATTACATTTTAACATTAAAAAAATCTTCATCGAAGATGTAGGCATGAAATGAAAAAAAGTTTTCCCAAGTGCCTTAGGAAAAGTTCCTACAACTAGTGCTGAAAAATCCAAAATTCTCCCCCGGATTTTTTTCTCCATCATTTTGTTCAGGGGCATTTCCTGTCTTCTACAGTGGTCTAATGAAGTCCTTCAGCAGCTTTACAGACTAACACCCTGCAGTGAATTCAGTCTGCTGCACGTGGAGTTTTACCGTCGTCTTGGTTGCAGATTGAAACCAAGTGTGTTGCCTTTTCTGCAGCCATATTCTCTATTTTTTGCAGAATTTTACAGTCACCATTGACTTAGCCATGCACTTAGTTTAAGCACTCATCCAGATATACAAAATATTGCACTGTATGTGAAGCTCTTTAATGCTTCTCTTAACACATAATCTAACTGTTACCTAACTGGTTGCACATTGATGCAAAACTATCATTTGTCCCTTTGCTGCAAGGGAACAAGGAGATAAATTGAGCAACACACCCTTTGTAAGCTTCTGTGTTGGAGCTGGCGTGGAACAGTAGAGGCAAAAATTCAGTTCTACTTAAATTTAAAATTTCCCCTGGCCAGGGAAAAAAAAAAAATCACCTTTTTCTTATAAACCAGAACTATAAACAGCAATTAAAAACGGCAAGCTCCTCATTCAGCTTTATTACTCCAGTTCTGTCAGAGGCAACCAGAAAAACCAAATGATACAATAGCTTAATATCAAAACCTATTTTGTCCTTTAACAGTAATTCAATGAAAGTGCCGTTCTGTAGCCATTTTCACACAATTCACTGTCCAGCAAACCTATGCCTGGTGACTGCCATATTAATATAGAAATATCTATCAAGCAGATTCAAAGCAAATGTAACATTTCATCCAGAAATCAAGACCTTGGCTATGCACTGGGGGGAGGCAAGGGACCCGTGCTGAAGAGCACAACTAACATCCTTATGTCCTGAGCTTATACGATGCCTCGCATATGGACGCAAACAACTATAACTGAGCCTCTGAAGCAATAATGTGCTAAATAATACAATAAGTAATCAAATACCTCCAAAATCATCCACCACTGCATTTGAAGAATGTGTTTAAAAGCTATGGGTTAAAGTAGCAAAAAAATAGATGAATTAGCATGAAGAGTCTGACTCACTCCTGAAGCTTAGATTTTTCAAAGCACCGTAGCTGATGGCATGGTGATAAGGGATGAGCACAAACATCCATAAGGCAAGTCTGAAAATTGGTCCAAACATACCAGGGGCAAATGCCATTCCTAAATTAAAAGCAACTTGAAATTATCTGCTGTTTCATAAGCACAATGTGAAAAAATGCAGCAAAGGCACGCTGCAATGATGGTTTGAAAAACAGAAAACAAATAAGTCGCCATTTTTCAGGTAAACTAAAGGGAAAGAGAGAAGGTGAACTTGTTGGAGTAAGTATAGGCATTTTTAATCGGCACTACTGCTTTTGGTAGGGAGCACCAACAATTTTATCAAGGCACACCCTGAGCAACGCCAGCTGAAAGCATCGCTGTCTCACTTGTCGTCTCTCCATAAAGAGGACTCTGAAGGAGCATCCGAAGTCAAGAGCACACATTCTAGCAAAGAGCTTGGCCCGAGTACTTCATGCTGCTGAGAATTTTCTTCTGCTAATGCAGATGCTTGTCAGTGGCAGCTGACCCCTTTCCTTGACAGCCCCCACCAAGGGAAAGTCGGGGGATTGTTTAGCAACATGTCTGGTCTCTTAAAAGTGAGGCTATCAAATCCTCTGCCTCTTTAAAACCACTGCAAGGTTAAATTCTAAGGTCAAGGTCCAAGGAATTGTTTGGTACTTGGGTTCGGCAAGAAAGTAATTTCTTCTGCGTGCTAATGATGAAGAGGGGAGCACGCTCACCCACAGATCTAATCAATCACCCACAGAAATCAAGTTCAAACATCTCTAAATGTTAAAAGCAAGTGCTGTATTCTACATATAACCTTTCAACACCTATAAAAGCCCAACTGCTAAGCAGCAAATTGCATTTCAGATGGTATTTTTGGCCACAATGGCATCACTTCAGACTTCTAACTGTAAGCAAAACTCCCTATAGGCAAGCTGAGCTTGCTGCTGTCACCAAGGGGGTGGCAATGGGTGTGCTGTTCTTTTTGCTCTGTGGGCAATAACCTGCTCTGCCTGTTCTAGGCTTGCAACTACAACGGTCTGACTTCTGATGTGTAACAAGGACCAGGGAACGCTGCAGTGCTCAGCCGTCGCGCATCAAGCGACCACCCAAGGCACCGTGTGCTTAACCAACTCTCTTCCAGCCTCTCCAGGTCAGAAGCAGGGGCAGAGGGAGGCGCGGTTTTAGGACAAACAGGGGGGGAACAGGACAAAATCCAACTAACCCAGCTTTGCGTGAGCTGAGACCCACCTGTCTTCCAGCCCTGCAGTTCTGGAACAGCGAGCGTGGATGTGCCCACAGAGCCCTCCCAGCCACTTGTTACTTCAAGTCTTACAGAAAGTGAAGTGCTAAATAAACCATTATATCCCAAAATGCTTTAGATAATTTCCAACATTATTTTTTACGTTGTCAGGTTATGTAATACATGTCACACTGACAGATTATGAAAACACTTACTGTTACTTTTTTGAGCAGGCGCAATTCATCAATTAGCAATGCATCAAAACCAAAATAACTGACAGAAACCTCCCGCCTCTTCCCAGCGTTATGTGACCTTTCCCTATAGACATACCACTTCCACTTGTAGGCGGTTCAGAAAACACTTAAAGAAAGGATGCAAGAAGAATTGCTATCCCAATGACATAATCAGTCCTAAATAAGCAAGAGGTTGGGCAGATATAAGCGGAAGAGGTGGGCACTTCAACCCAGCCATTTCTAATAAGACAGGAATAGTCTAACAGTGGGAGTACTAGATTGTAACACATGCTCTGGGAGTACCAAACAAAAAGCCTACTATGTTACAGGAAATGTTGAGATGTGCTTACACAATTAGGAGTAATTAAGCACATATCATTCCGGTAAGTGGACTAAAACAGTCATTGTAATTTTACCTATTCAACTGGTCAGTATTTGCTGAGGTGCAATAATAAATAATGCTCAGTAAGACAGGGGAATGCTGCCTGCCACAGCACCTTCCCTACTGTTCTCGCTCCCCCCACCCCCCAAATATGTCTCTATTTAGCTCAGAAATGTCTGTAAGTTTTGCCTTTGTTTTAAAATGCAGAGGGAAAAACAAATACGTGCACCAAATCTAGTGTTTCGCAGGAGCAAAGGCAGGATTAGTCCTGGGGAGAGCTGCAGTGAGTCTGTATAACATGCTGTAACTTCCAGAGCTGTTATGTTCTGCAGAAGCATAGCCATTACCTAGGTGTCTGCGCAGGAATACGATGTAAAGAACACGAGGCGAAGCCGTGCTCTCAGTGAAATCAGTATTCCCCAGCAAGCCACAAGGGTCACACGAGTATAACCAAGGCTGCAGTTTAGGTCTTTCCAAATAAGGCAGGCCAAAGAGCTCAAGTTAGATAATTAAAGGAATATTTTCCAAGCATTTGGCATGGAAAGTGAGGAAAGAAGTGGAGCGTGCATCGCCAAAACCAGTCAAATCCACATGGGGAATACCATGCTCCAGAAGAGACATTTAGTGGAATGCGGAGTCTCTCGGACGCATGCAGTTTTTCCCTGACATGGTTTAGTTCAGGTGCAGGGCTTTTTTCCAGATACTATTCTTACTAATCTGCTTACTGATAAGAATAACTCTTGAAAAACCTGAAATCATTCTTTATTTGGAGTTATAGAAAGTTCAACTGTCTTCATAAAATTAACATGTAAAAATCATTAACAAACGTGACCCTTTTTAACACGCTCAGAAAACGAGATGCTTTCATGTCAAGGTATCTGAACTTCATCTGTGCTGCAGGGATTCAAACCTCAGTGTTTTATTAATGAAACCCCCCCGGGCTGAGGGGAGGGGGGGATTGTTTAATAGACTTATATACATCAAGACTTTTTTTTTTTTCCTCCTGCAATATACAAATACACCAATGCTCTTCTGAAAGCGGAAGCAAGACTGTTTGACAGAAAGGACATGCCACCGTTTCCACAAAAGCCTTTACTGGCACGCGATCACAAGTATCTTTTCTTGGACGCTACATTGCCTGTTTTACCCATCCAGTGAGCATCAATTTGACAAGGTAATCGGGCTTAAAAAACAGAAAACGAAAGACATAGGGCAAAGAAATTTAAAAAGCTACCATCAACAAATTACAGTTTGGCCTTCTGCAGGACACTAACTGTTCAGCACTACCTGATTTCCTAAATGGATTCATTTATTTTAAAGGCAGTCACCTTTCCAAAGAGCTCACTATAAAATAAAGCCTACTACTTATCTATTACCAATACCGCTGGCACATGCGTCTAGGATTATTTTTCGTTTGTCATCACTGCTATCAGTATTTTAGATCAAATACTATATCACCTGCTGTTGTTTCGGTTAATTAAAATGACCTCAGGAAAGCAGACTATCCACGAATACTTAATGTTGCCCTGCTGATCCCTGAATAAGGGAAGTAAAGGGACTGTTTGATCTATCAGATATCAATTTCATTACCATCATCTTTCAACAATACCACCCAAGGTTCTGTAACAGCTTCCAGCCCCATTTCTTAACTATTAGAAATTGAAAGGTTTATATTTGTTATTCTTTCCCAGCTTGGGTCTACCGACTTACTACTGTTAAGTTTAAACACACAAAAAAAGCGTTTTGTGTTTAATCTCAAGTGCTTTGATGCCTCCTTAAAAACTTCTGGAGTTCAGAGAAGCGTTTCTAACTCATGTGACATTTGAGTAGCTATTGATTTTTTAATTTTTTTTTACAGTAAACTTTGAAACTCCCACCACATGCTGACCCCCCTTGCTGCTCTGTGGCAGAGGACCATCTGCCCTATTTTCTTCACTCCAGGACCTTCACTAAAGGGCCGGGGTCTGACTGGAGGGCAAGGTGAAGCTACATAGGCTCTAGTGGAAAGAGATTAATGGCTTCAGCTGGACCGCTGCCCTGTATGTGCTCAATGAGATCACTAGCAAACCAGAACACCAATGCTCGTCACAGCCTTTGCAAAGAGAAAAACATGGCAATTATGTCTGCCAACAACATCCCTTCTTGTTCTAAAACAAATAATTTATCCTAAAATTCAATGGGAAACCTAGAAATATTGCAGTGAGGGTACACCACAAGACACAGCACGTTCAAATTGTTACCAAGAAGACATCCCCAACGCCCTAAAGGGCTGCATCAAGAAACAAGATTTTTGAGCAATTTTGCTGCAGTGGAGGTCCTGATCCTGCTTGGGAGAGGACCCAGGAGCCCAGCAACACCACACTAATTGCACAACACGCAAAAAAAGCCAGATGGATCTCCCAATAGAAAGGGAAAGATCAGGGATTGCTGTTGAGTGTACAGAGCTGTTATTCATCCTGGACTAGGTTAAAGAGTACTCAGCTCACATGGCAGAGGAAGGCAGACATACTGCAGGCCACAACAGAGAAAGCTGCTTTCCACGTGACTCCTTCTCTTCCCACTTCAACAGGCGAGGACATCTCATGCTTTCCTCCTCAGACGTCTTGCTTTCTCTCTCCCCTTCTTTTCCTCTCCCATGCTACCTTGCTAAAAGCAAGCAGAAGTCAAGAAGCTGGGAGAAGCTTTCTACAGACCCGCTAGTCTGGCCCATCGGAAACTGCTGTAACGGGGCGATGGAGAGGAAGGAGTTGACCCAGCTGCAGATGATTGGTTTGTTCTGGGCTCGGGGGTGGAAAACCGAGTGTGCTTCTCAAAAAGGAAAGCTGTTAGAGCTACCACCTGTAAGGTAGCTTGCTGGCTGGCAGAAAGGACTTCTGCCTTGTGCAGCTCGAAAGTTCTGCTCACTTTTCTTACTTTGGGATTGAGGCAGAGCATGTGCATTTTTTTTAAAAGTGTTCTTTTCTCGAAGTTGCGGAATAACGTTTCATGAGTGACTGAAAGGCTTCTGACCTGAACAAACTGGATTCACTATCTTGGCCTTATTGAAGCAGAAAAAGCATTTAAATCTGTATCTCTATCTGAAGGCAGGCTTCAGTGTTTGATGCACTCAAATGGTGTTTTATGCCTCAGTAAATATTCCGTTCCCATCGTAGAGGAAGCTGAACACACAGCTTTCAGCTCCTGTTTGTGGTGCGCCTATGGCTACTTACACCATGTAGACTGGCACTGCAATAGCCTTGTGGGGGTTTCTAGGTCGTTACGTCGTTATGTTATTAGTCCATATGTAATGATCGAGTCTCTCCCAGCAACTGGAGCCTTAGAATTTCTATGTTGAGATCACGTTTGGAATGTGGTAGGAGAAAGGTGATAACTTCCTGACTATTCAAATACAACCTGAAAAAGGGGCAATTGTAAAACATACCAACAAATAAAGCCAAATGAAAGGAGGGGATACCAAATAATATTATTTTTCACAAAAAGTATATCTAATCTTCTAAGAAATAGCACAAATAATTCCAGATAATGACAGAGCTATACCTTTTCTTCCATCTGAATACTGAACTGAAGCACTGATATAGCTGTAGAAAAGGTAAATGGGACTGTGTAAGGTTTTCCAATATGGAAAAGGATGTGGAGTTTAGTGATTTTGGCACTGAATTTCAAAATAAATTAAGGATGAAATTGTTTTTCTTCCCAGTGTCTTTTAGTAACAAATGTAAGATTATATCTCCTTTTGTAATTTGATAAATGTTCTCATTTTTTTTTCCTGAAAATTCCTTTAGAAATTGATTGTATGCACAATAAATTATTTTTTATCAATAAGCATTTTCACCTCAGAAACGCATTGAGGACTGTATATATAGAATCTTATTGACTTTGGAATTGAAGATTTAACAATTGCTTAGAAATAAACTTATTACAGAAATTATTTTGCTTTCATTTTATTAAAATTGACTTGGTTAATTAATCATAAGGCTTTTAACAAACACTTAGCTTTTCTAATAGCAGAGACGGACCGTGACAGGATAGAGGTCTGCCCAGAATGGCAGAGCTATTCAGCAAGATATCAAGCAAGCATGAAAACCCAGTTTCCAGGGTCTACTTCATTGTTTTTTAATAATAGAAATATTTCAGAACTTTCCTCAGGGGCCATGTACCCCTTTACTGTCACTAATTTTTCAATGGAAATCAAAGAAAAAGAAAAGTCTAAAGTATACAATGTAGTATGGTTGGCGGGGGCTTACAATAGTTCCTTACATATGAAAAAGCACTGGGAAAGCCTGGAAGCGAGGGATAAAGACCATACCATCAGCAACAGGAAAGCAGGAGACAACCTCACTATAAAAGAATGATCAAAATGAACTACCTGGCTCCTGCAGAACACGTTTCATCTTGGGGTCTCACCAGCGCGTCGGTGGCAAGGAATGCAGAGAATAGCTGACACACCAGCGTGGGAAAGCCTCTGTTGATGTGAGGGTTACAGAGAAGTCAGGGAAGAGATGCAGAAAGGAGTCACCAGTTAGGGATACAGGTCTGGAAGCAGCTTTGCGGATGGGCAAGAGGCCAAAGGAGAAAATACATAGCATGGACATGAGATGCTGGCATTGCTTTCATTTTATCATCCCTTGTGCTACACCTATTTGCTGTTATTTGTTGAAGTCAGGTAGAGCAAACAATAAAGAGAAATTTCTTATAAGGAAACCACTTGGTAGCATTGTCCATCCTGTGTACTGTGTGCAGCAAGAGCCATACAAAATACAGTACAGCGTGCAATCCATAATGAACTGTCTTGTCATTCATTTGCATGTGTGAGCTAACTTAGAATCACACAATCCATCAAATCTGGTATTTGATGTCTTGACGACGTAAGATGTTCTTAGAATAGAAGCCTGTCTGGTATGTACATATGCTCATTTTTTTTAATGATCCCTCATTTTATTTCATCTTCCCCAAACTGCAGCAGGAAGGCAGAGCGTTATGAATGGGAATCACGAAGTGGCGTTGACAAGCTGTACTGTCAGAAGGTCTGAGGCCAAACAAACTGTACGACAAAACTAACAGGTAACAGGTAGTTAGCATTTTTATGGATAGTTTGAAATATTACCGTGACTTTGCCCTTTGAACCAGAGAGGTCTCAGGCAGGTGGCAGAAGGGCACTGTGCAATCCACTACCACTAACGCTTCCTCCAAGATGGAACTTTTTTCCTTGAAGAAAATAAAGTAACAAGTAGGAAGCACGACTGTAACATGAGGAAGCAAGGTTGCAAAAGCAAATCTTGGGCATTTCTATTTTTGCATTAAGTAGAACAGAAGCTTTTGTTAGCTGGTGATTCTACTTCCAAAAAATGAAACATCACTGCCCCCTTCTGTAATCCAAGAAAGCTGTATCCTTCAGCTGCCTAAAACGTCTATATGCAAAGGTAGGTGGTTCCATACTAGCAGACACTGACATACTGAACTTGCCCAAAATATTAAACAAAAGGGTTTCATTCATGTGTCCGTAATTATTTTCGCGCCTGTATTAGTCCTGAAGAGGCTGATAAAGATCTAGCCCCAAAGAGAACAAATAAGGGATAAACACCTCTTAGATACTTTTTCAGCTACAACCAGCACACTTTCAAGCCTCACTTCTCCTGAAAGCAAAAAAGTGAGCTCAGCAAACTGAAGGCTTCCTCATGAGAGTTTAAAATAGACTTGAAATCTAAAAATATTTTAAACATATTTTAAAAATATTTTATTGAAAGCAGACATCAGCAGCAGCCTTTAACTATGTAGGCAGAAACTCTGGCTTGTGGATTTCCCTGCAGTGCCGAGGCTTATTATTTCTTGGGGAGCAAACTGACCTACTGGTGTATTTGAAAAGAACAGCCGTTACAGATCTTTTTTCTTGCAATGCTATAAAGCTCACTTCTTTCCCACCATTGCCTCCTACGCTGCTGGAACGGGTATGCGTGAGAGAAGCAGCAGCATTACACTAAATGATTAATGGATGGTCGAATATGAAATATTTGAATGAATATGAAAGTAAACCTCATGTGCCCGCAGCTGCCCAGAAAGGGGAAAGAGTTCCTCCTAATCTCATGATTATCCCCGTGGGGAAAAGGTACAAGCCAGCACCCCGTTGAATTGCACACAAATACAGATTCCCTGTGGGACGCAGGCAGGTCTCTTAATCTGCTCACTTGCCCTCTCAAGGCAGAGTATTCTTTATATTGCAGTAGTGCAGTGAAGAGAAATCTCTGTTAATGTTAATGAATTGCTAAGCCAAGGTGGGAAAACCAAGTGAATGATGAGATTCTTATACATAAAAATACAAGAAGTTATAGATTTCTTTTGCCATGTTAAATAAACATGCCGGGACTGCAAGAGTCTCTGTTACGAGACGTTCCTCATCTAACACAGCTCTGCAAGCCAGAGCTGCTTTATGCTGGAGGGGAGATAAACATATAGGTATGGTTTGAAAGGTGAGCCAGGGCCCTTACACTTTAATTGCTTTGAACTGCCCTATTTTTTATTTCATTCCAGTCTACAACACTGACATACAGAGACACTGAAAGTACAATGCAAATATAACTAGCTTAGTGTCAGCCTGATTCAGTGGGGTGTGAGTAGCTCAGTTTCAGACATTCCTGATGGCAAGGCCACAGATAACTGTAATTTTTAAGAAAACAACTGTCTTCTGCTTCTGGAAATACCGCTAACCAGTGTGCGCATCTCAAACTAGCGGCACGGGGGAAGTGATCTAAAGGCTGACTGCTGTACTGGGACTAGGACAAAAAGTGAAATACAAGATAAATAATGGTCAGAAATGTAGAACTGGAACAGGAGTGGAGTTTGACCGATGCACAAATGGCATCCACCATGCAATGCCTGCAAAGGCAGGGAATGGAAGTCAATAAGCCAAGAAGCTCTTTCCATCCCTACCAAGGTGGTGGGAGATGAATAATAGCAACGTCTCCATCAGTGGATGAAGTCAGGCATGTAGAGTCCTTTTCTCCACTTACAGTAACCGCAGAACCACACCAAAGGAGCACAGCATTGAGACACACACAAGCCCCCACACTGAAGCATGATGCTGTGTCCAAGCTGATGAACCCCAGTGAAATCATACTAATGCTCAAAGAACAAAACATTCAGTATTTTAAAGCGCTTTCCAACCCTGTTTGAAAATGAGAAAGACCACATACCTGCTGTAATGCATAAGAAAATATTTCGTGTTTAGACATCAAGTGTAGATTTGTGAAGGTGGTCAGCTTGCATTCACTGCCTGACTCCTATTAACATCTGCACTCTCCTTGGCTAAGTTCCTCCTCACACTCGCTTTGACAGCAAACTCCTAAAGCCATTTTTCCTGGCTGTTAACACTACAAGATGGGGACTACGTAACGATGCAGGAAACATTTTCTCTGCAGCCAGCACTGCAGCTGATTTCAAGTGATAACACAAGGCGGCTGCTCGCAGGCACCTCAGAACCGCTTCGTTTAGGGCGGACTGAGCTCCTAGCACAGTCCGTAACTGATGGGTGGCGAGTTCTGCATCTCGCATTCCCCCAGTACAATCCAGCAGCAGCTCTGTGGCTCATTTCCTCCATCTTTTTATGAAACTGTCTCAGGAATAATTCCCTAGATATCCTATTGTATCACTAGGGCCAGCAAGGGCTGGATCAGCTCTCCTCCTGTGCAAAAGTACAGTCCCAGTAAAGTCAGCTACGGCTCCATCTCTGTGCAAGGTCCGTGGCTCAAACAGGTTTCAGCAAAGAGTAGTTTTTGCTGTGCCAGAATGGCACCGATCCATGGCTACAGAAGCAGTTACGGTTGTCCATTTGCTCACACGGTGGCTTGTCAAATGAGCATCCGATGGTACATATGAATTACAAACCTTCCATTTAAACCTAGGCCAGCATTTGCTGTAACTTCCAATAATATAAACAGCTGTAACAAGGAAGCTGGCAAACGCACAGAGCACGGTTCCCATATACAACACAGAGCATTTTTGAACTTCCCACCCAAAGGAGTGATGCCTGTAAATGAAAATGAGCCCTTCTGCAGTTGTGCTGGCCAATTTATTAGGCAACTAAATAATATGCTGGCAGTCACATGTGCAGCATGTGCGAGTAGCTTTCACGGCGATTTTAGCATGCTGTAGTGTGCGCGTGATAAACCGCTAAACAAACAAGTTCCACTCCCCAAGGAAGTTACAAAACAAGCAGAGACAAAGGCAAAGCGATGGGCAGCAGACCAAGACTCAGAGCACATCAAAGAGTGGCCCTTTAGAAAGTAGGTCTGTTTAGACCATAATTAACCACATGCTTCACTTCAGCATAATACTAAATCTCAGTAAAGTGTATGAAAATACCGCTATCTGTATCAGATGCCTGGAATCACCTCATTAGTGTATTTCACTGAAACAGTTTCATGAAAGCTGAGAGATTTTACAGGGACTACAGATGTTAACATTTTGATGGGTGCAGGACAAACTCCCTTCTAGATAGAGCAGCCTTGATATTTTTGATCTGAAGAAACCCAGATAGTTTCATGTCACTATTTAAAAAAAGAATAGCCTTGTTTTTATTTTAGTCTGAAATAAAAATAAATCTGGAAATCATGAAAGTTGTTGCAAAACAGAATTGTTATTTCTTCTGCCAACTATGATATCAAAGACAGGCAGCCAAGCATCACAGATCACTGGGTAGTTTTCCCATCTTCCATAAATCCTTATTACACTGATCTACTCACAAATATTGACTCTGATTCAGGAATGCACTTAAGTAAGTTCTTTTGAAGTCAGCATCGCAGAGCTGAACTCCTTCAGGGAGGCGCAAGCAGCTGGTTGGAGAAGTGGGAAGGGTAGTCACTGGGGGCTGCTGAGGCAGGAAAAAGGAGATGGCGAAACGTCTCTGTCAGCCAGATGATCTTACTTCCCCCTTACAGAGGATTATATAGAAATAGCGTGTCAAGAATCCAGAAATTTAACAGCACTCATTGCACTTTTTTTCTTGCACAGGAGTAAGGTGCCTACAATGGTTTCAAAGCATTAGACATGTTGGTCTTGCCCCAGGAATCCTGCTCTCAGCTGGTTTCAAAATGTTCTTACATCTAAGCACACGGTCAATTGTTTTCCTGCTTTGAGGGCCTTTGCTTCAGACAATGTATATCGTAACGTAAACTTCTCACATATGTCTGCATCCCTTAGGACCGATTCTCATCAGAAAGCTGCCTTTGCGTGCTCTGGCTATGCCAACATCATCAGAAACGTGCAGTCCAAATGTGAGCTACAAATGCTGTCTTTTACCCACAGTTTATGCAAAATTAAAGTCCTACGGTTCAAATAGAGAATGGAGAAAAAATAATTTTTCAACTAGAATGATCAAGACAGACATCATTCCAATATAAATCCTACACCTTGTACTGGAGGATGGGCATGTAGAAACCAATGTTTAGGTTTTTAGATGAGTAGATCTTTTTAAAATGATGATAGCTGCTTTGCCATAAAGTTGAATTGCCCGTGTCAAGGTATTTTCATTTTTAAAGCTCAGCATGAAGTCCCTGAAATGAATCAATTGATTTATTTTTTCCTTGGAAGTTTCTGGAAATATTACGTGCCCTAATTTCTTTCTTGAAAGAAGTTCCCACCCTCTGAATCCCTATGAAAGGGTTACCACCACAGCAGAATAGCATGAGGTAGCACTCCACTATAAAGACATACAAATGTAGATATAGATATTTGGAGATATGTTATGCACTGAGGAGATGGTGAGGTTTGATCTCACCATCAGCAGCTGCTAAAATTCTTACCATAATCTCGTGACAGGAACGCCAGCAGTTTTGATATATAATTCACAACATGCGAATCTGCTTGAGTGATTCTCTATGGTCAGGCCTACTTGCAGCAAAATCATGTTTAAACTTTTTAAATACATTCCCAATACGAAACAAGGCTTTTGCTTTTTTTTGCAACACGGAGAGAACTTCCAGAACATGCTGTTGCTAAGGTAGATTTTGCACAGGGAGAGATACTTCGAGATGAAAAGCTGCTTTCCTACAGCCGCCTCTGGCCTCCATTAGAGATCTTCATGTACTCCACAATCGGCACGAAGAACTCCTCACTGGGCCACTGCTTTAATTAACTAAATTTCTCCATACATAAGCTTTTACATGGCCATGTATATTTTATTCTATATTCATCTCTCACTGTGTATTCACAGCAGTCACAAACAAAGCTGACTTTAGTGGAGAAGCCTGGTAACTACACAGTGAAAATGGTCCTTCTAACCCACACTGTGCCTTTTCTTTCACCTCAGCAAAACGCGTTCTCCAAAATCTGTTTTTCAAAGTGCAACATCATCGTGAGGGACAGTCTTTGCTTGTGCTCTGCACCACACCAAGTGAAATCACTTGTGGTATCAGATTTTAGCCACAATCACTTTCTTTATTTCAGCTCTTCCCCAGACATCTTTCTAATAGCAGGTGGTGCATAAATCAGCCACCGCTTCTGGTCACCCAGCCCCAACCAACTGAGGAGCTTTTCAGCATTTCCCTGGAGCTTTCATTCTTAACTGGCACATCTGCGCAAGCTGCATATAAATACTTCCGCTGGGTTCCTTTGTGCATTCTTTATATTGTGCTAAATAGAGCAGGGACCAGAAATGTAAGAGAAGAAAAGATTATTTGCTATTTCACTGCAGACTTCAAAGGCAGGAGATGCAACGTGTCCAAAAAAATATGAAAAACGATTCTCAAATGGAAGAAATAGGGTAAGCACCAGTTATCATCAAGAAACGTCAATAGAAAATGACGTAGCGTGGGCTATAATACCTGTACTCTATCTTTCAAACCAAAGAAAGCATCAAACTCAGTGCTTTCAATACTCAAAATTTAATCTTGCCGGGGGTGGGGGAGGGTTGTTTGTTCTGGTTTGGTTTTTTCCTTTGTGCCATTCTTCTATACAAAAACACAGCTAATCATAGAATTCCAGTAAGTTCAGGAAAAGTTTATAAAAAATTACTAATCATAAAGATCTAAGAAAAAGGTTTCAGAAGTTCACAAATTTTCCCTTTTTCACAGACTTCAGAACGGACCGATTTTACGAAAGACATCAAGGCACCGCATCAATAGCTATCAAAATTGTTCCTACTGAAATAATTTTTAAATTGCTTTCCAAAATGGTAAGCTATAGGTAAAGGACTAAGCGAACCCCAAACAAAGAAGCAAGCACACAGTAGTGCATCACCTATAATCAAAGCCACGAAATAACAGTTTCTCTACACGCTTCATTTGCACCTCCTGCGAGCAGCAACTGTTGCTATCCTAGTCTCAGTTTTTTGTTTGAAGATGATCTCTACTTGCATGAAGTAGACAACGCTGAAATGTTCTTAAAATGCAAAGCATCCGCTTTTTAAAAAAAAGGAAGTTCCTAAGAGTACTACATTCCAACGTGTCTCTTGATTACAAAATAAACCCACCCATTAGCAGGAGTTTTTCTGTGGGCTTTCTTCTTGTGCTCACTTGAGCAAATTCCAAGCACTCCCTGTTAGAGTCACGAACCCGTGGGGCACTTTGGTTATTTTCCATCCGGTTATCTTCATTCTTTTGCACTGATGAACCGCAAATGCTAGGTGAATGCCGAAGTTGCTTGGGCTGTCTCTGTTGGGCTGCGTTGGGACTGCGAAGCGAGCAGAGGGCCAGATACCCTCTGGCAGTTTTCACTTGACTGCAATTAGACAGACATTTCGCATGGCTGGGTGGGCAGTGGCCAGCCAGCGGCTGGGTAAACAGTAATGGTGACGGACGTGGGAATCTCTATTATTCTTGTAAAAAACATTTTTGAAAAAGGCAAATAGTGGCTCTGAATCGCAATTATTTCTATTGTCCGTCCAAAGACAACACAGAGGTCTCATCTGCTTTATGTTTGCTCCTTTCCTTCAAAATTACAGCAAGGATACCCCTATTTTGAAAAGTGATTAGGATCTCTTCGGGAAGGATGAAAACCAATGCACCTTTCAAGATGGAAAAGTTTTCTGTAAGAGTCCAATGAGCAAAGACGGGGGAAAGGTTTTAAAAATCATTAAACCTTGAAAGTTTCTCAGACTTTCTTGTTTACATTGGTTGGGTATTTTGAAAGCCTACAAGCAAATAAGTAATCGGGCAGGCCAGAACTGAAGGCAGGATCCTAATACTGCATCAAATATCCCTACAGAGAGGTGGACAGATTTGCCCATGCATTATTTTTGTTTTAAAGGAAGCAGACCTCAGAGCCCATTTTCCGTAGGGACTTCATCATCATTCAGACTGCAGTTCTGGTTGCTGAATGGCCAGTGCCTGCTTGGTTATTACGCTTTAAATGAGTATATTTGTCTAAATGAGTGTATTTGTATACTTTGTAAAAATATATGCCTAAAAAATACAGAGCAGCAAAAACTGATTACACGGTGTTAGTTCATGTGATGGAAAACAGAGTCCTCTAGTGGTCTCTGATTGCCATAATAATAAAAGCAGTCAACAATTTAGGGAAGAAAGTGAATGATCTCAAACATGACTTCACAAGAAACAAATCTTAGTCCACAGCTAATAATAATTAGCCGGAAATTGCCCCCGGTGATGTCTATGGCAGTCTCCGGAGTTTTTCTACACTTAATCTGCAGAAAATCTTCAAATGGTGCCAGTCATTACACATATGTTAAAAAGATCTTAGGTGGCTCTTAGGGAGAAAGCATTTCTCAGCCACACAGATATGATGCTGTTGTGCCATACATGAACTGTGCTGATACAACAAGCACATATTATATACACGGACTATGGACTGGATAAACATACGCAGGAACTAGGCTGATATAACAAGCACAATACATACAAATTCTCTTTGGAATAAGTAACAGGATGAAAAAAAGCATGAAGTATTTGAAAATTTAACCGGGCTTCAGAGTATATTGGCAGTGGCAGTCAATCTCTTAGTAATGAAGAACAGATTCAAAGAAGAGTGATGGTACTCGAAACAAGAGCTTTATGTTTGACATGAGAAAATCAGTTCGCAGAGGAAACATGTAAAATCAAATGAAATGGTCCAAGTGATGGGCTTGGAGACAAACCTTGCAGGTCAGGATTCATATCAGCTGAGAGAAAGCTCACGTGTTTGGGTCAGAGGGAGGAGTACTGCAGAACTCCGGATATGAAATTTTAAGAAACAAATATGTTGTAGATGGATGGATGGAAACTGAAGGTTGTATCTGAGACATATCAGCACAGACTTTCCAGAGCACCATCACAGATATAGAAGAAGCTGAAGAGGGAAACAAGTGGAAAAAAACCAGTTTATATAAACCTCCACAGAAAGACAAAGGGAGGATGAGGAAGTTTTGCCAAAGTACATATTAAAGGAGCTACAGAAAACATCCCAGGAGAGTGAGGGAAAAAACGGGATACTGGGGAGAGTAAACAAGACACAGGGTACAGGTGCGCTGGCAGTGAGACCTGCTTGTTCCCTATGCCACGTTGACAAGACAAGATTATAGGTCTCCAAAAAAAATAATATGAGTAATTTGGCACAGTAGATAGGTGAAATAGGTACGTATGTGTTGATGCCAGTTTTGCGTCTGTTTTTATTCAAACCAGGAATTCACCTACATATACAAAAAGCATAAAATTAATATTCCTGCCTTCACCTTGTAGGAATCCTGAATAATATTTCACGATGGAAAGAAATTAATTAAATTAAGTTTTGTAAGAGAATCAACTCATTCTCTGTAGATGTTAAAATTTCTTAGCGGTATCAATAAATAAGAAAATGGCAACACAGACTTCCTAAATTATACGCTGTATGTCCAGGCATCTGCTTTATACACTTCAGGATCTTAAGCAGTCCTTTGGCAAAGGTACTACATAACTAGCCATAAAAATCTGGCAAACAGCAGTTTGTAAGAAAGATTTGTGTGGTCTTCGTACCAGACAGTTCCCAGCACTGTCATTAAAGGCTTATCTCGGGAACGCACTTGGAAAAATCTGTTCTCCCTTTAAAGAACAACCTCATCAGTCAGAGCTATAGGGGTCATCTGTCACGACCATCGGCTTCCCTCTCTCTCCAGCATACCTCTGCAGAGTTAGAGCATAAAAAGATAAGTTCCATATGCGAAAAATCAAGGGTCAGACATCGCCTAGCTATATTTCTAGATGGCATCTTCAAATCTCGACCCCTGCATCTGATTTTTCTTCTCAGTGCTGGCATGGCTTTTATCAGCTTTACCACTTGTAGTTCATACACCTATCAAAAACGTATTGCTGAACTTAGTCACAGACATAAAATAAACTTTGAAAAGATTCCATCTTTCATACAGTGGGGGAAATTATTGCCTGTGAACATGCTGCCAGCCTCAAACAGGGTAATGGATTAGTGCAGAGTGCTCAAACCAGTATTTTGTTTCATATTTTGACACGTGTAAAAAGATTCCAAACCACTGAAAGCTGCCGCGTCTGAATAAATGCAGAACTGCAAAACCGAACAAGCCTGCGGAGATACAACTTGGGAGGTAACTTAAGACAGCAGTGTCAACAGGCAAAGATGTACAATAACTAGGACAAAAAATACTAGGAAAAAGATTAACTCGCCATCTAACAAACGCAGGAATGCAGTTCCATAAGGGCAGCTGTCTCTTACTGTTTCTGCATTAGGTGTGACCACCAGGGTGCCAAACACACACTGCTTTTCCTTCTAAATGGGAAAGAAGTTTGCATTTGGAAGTACAAAATTCTGAACACTGTTGTCTTATCATCACCATCATCACCACGAATTCCCAAAGGGACCACAACAGTCTGAATTGTGATTAGTCCTTGAGACTTAACAAGAGAATTATTGTTTGCAATGACAAGACACAGTTTTTGGTGCAGCTATGCAGAGGATAGCTCCTGCTTTTCAGGCAAGAATATCAAAGCAGGGAGCAGAGGATAAACTGTTTATTGGCTGCTCTACTAGGACTTCATTCAAAGTCCAGTGGAGATGATGCAGATCACAGAATCACAGAATGATTGAGATTGGAATGGACATCTGGAGGTCATCTTGTCCGATTACCCTGCTAGAACAGGCTGCCCAAATGAGGAGCAAAGCTTTCTTGTGGCTGGCAAAATTGCTGTAGTTTCAACCAGACACTGTTCACATTGGAAAGAAGCCCTGATCAGTAATAGTCCTAATTCTTAGTAATTCTTGGAGTCCCCTTCTCTGGAGACTTTCAAGACCCGCCTGGATGCAGTCCTGAGTAATGTGCTCTGGGCAGTCCTGCTTTGGCAGGGGAGCTGGACTAGATGAGTTGGACTAGAGGTCCCTTCCAACTCTGAAAACTTCTGTAATTCCGTAATAGTAACAGCTGTGCTGATCTTCATTTTCAGGAAGAAATGCGATCAAGAATATAAAGATGGGACATTCTCTACAATCCTGCAGAGTTTCTGTGCCACAGCCACTCAATATACATAACTAGTCAGGAATAGGGATCCTTCTGATTTTGGTGGCTGAAGAAGTGTCCCTAGTGATTGCTACAGAAAACCACTCCTCTGCGAAAGGAACTGAGGGGCTCAGCAGCCTCTGGCATCGCTAATCGTAAGGTCTGCTGTGATTCATTGTGGGATCTTGACCCAGCAAACGCGCAGCTCTCCCAGGACAGCACTGGGCCATGGTGTACCACCTGAGGTCCTTCCCATGGAGCCAGGCACAGGGATCTCTTTTGTCTCCTCGCTCTTCAAAAGGCATTTGACAAGGTAAGGTGTTTGAGGATGGATCGATACACAACAATACATAACAGTGCATTGATCAAACACAGCTCTTGACCTCCTCTCCACTGTGCTAATGTTGCTATTTTTCAAGTGACTGGCCGAAGCAAGGGCCTAGAAAAATAAATTGTTCTTTTGTTCCATTAAAGAACAAGTTTGTGGAAAGAAACTAGATTTGATGAGTTATCTGTTTTGAACTAGTCAGATCTCCACACCAGACTGACAGTCACATTTCTACCCACATTTCTAATGACAGGAGACGGTTTGTGATGTTCAGTTCTGCTGCTGCTTTCTTACGGACAAGTCACGCCACTCCTTCTAGCCATTAGCACACATTCCCATCTTCTGAGTGGAGTCAAGAAGGACAATAGGATCTTAGATAAAGCATGTGGCCCTCTCAGAGTAAGAAAAATAATGGATTTCTAGTTGCGACGCTCTGAAGTGGTATGACTGGAAATGTCAAGTGCATTTTATTCACTGATGGCTATGAAAAAATAAATACGCTCAGTGCTCCACGATATCCAATTGCTATTTGTATTTGCATTAGCCAAACACGGTTATTTTCCATCCAAAATTTCTACAACTTCAGGTCCTAGTTGTGTAATCACCTGCCTCTTACTGCAAGTGCAGAAAAGATGTTTCTCTCTCCCTCAGCAATTCAAACAATAGCCATTTTCTCACCTGGTTTTCCCTTTTGAACGTTCAGTTCCTATCTCCCACAAGTTCAGTCTGCCCCTGCGCTCAGTAGAGTGACATCTCAGTCTCTGGAGAAGTTGCCCCATGTAGCCTCCTGGCGCCAAGGCTATCAACATAAAAACAACAGGTGATTATTTTAGTATGAAGAAGAGATGTATATGGGTTTAAAAACTAACGTCTGCCTGGCCAGATAGCAGCTGACCACTGTTACTCAAAGACACTGGTTTCTCAGTCGTGGTGGATTCTCAAAGCACAGCTAGCAACAGTTTCCATAACGTACTTAAAGATAATGCTTGCAGTCATACAGCAATTTTTGAATGCAGATGTCTAAAACAGAATGCTTAGCTCTTCATTGAGGCAGCCACATGTCTTCTCACAAATACTAAGCAGCCGCAAGGCAAGAGAAGGTGCCTCTGCTCAGCACTGTTTGGAAAAAAACAAATCAGAATGCTCTTAGTATTTAGGTGTTCCTTTAAATATTTCCGAAGACACAGAAATATCAACGTATGCATGCAGCTGGCCTGAACAGAGCACGTTTTGTTAGTGATACTGTTTACTTCACACCTCCTGCCTGTCGTTTCTGGTGGCAAATGAGACCGTCATGTTTTGCTTTATTCAGCATGGGCCCTGAAAGATCCAGGACACTGGATTTGATGACCCCACAGGTCCTTCCCAATCCCATATTCCTAATCACTTTGAGGAAGGCAATGTGTCCTTCCATGTGCTTACCAGGTCCTCTCGTAGTCTTAATTGAGACTGTGGGCCTAATCCAAATGCAAGTCATAATCATAACAATTTAATTAGAATTATTAAATCCAGAGAGCCAGAAGCACTTAATTAAATAAGCAGCTTGGTTTCTAAGCACAGCGACATGCTTCAGATCACTGCAGTCATAAAATCCTCACTGCGCAAAATTATGAGTTGTTGTTTGATAATAATCAATAGAACAGACTATTGAATAAATACTTTCTGACTTGTTTTCCGAGCCATCATATCGGTCCCAGTAGTTTGCAAGACAGATATAAATAACAATGCAATTGTCTTCCCACAGTCTTGCCGTTATTGGTACCTAAATAACCACTGACATGACCAGACAAAAAGAGAAGGAAGGGTAGTTTGTCAAATCTTGCAGATAATTGTCACTACAACCTCTATGAAGGGCTGTAACTGCCAGGGTTACTGTCCATATCACTTGTGTTCATAGCGTGGCTTTTTAGTTTGAAGTTCGCCACAGCTTCCAGGGCCAAGGACTGAAAATATTTAAAATATGTGTTTACAAATTAGTACTAGAGATAACAGATGTTAGGAATCCAAACAGGTATTATATATAGGCCATTGTAAATCTCTTATGGATCTGATTCAGATTACTGGCTTTGGTTTGGTTCCTGTGGGAATAGTCTCATGGTCCTTTCTAATCTTAAAAATGTATTCCTCTTCTCCAGTCCAACTGAAGTCAATGGAAAGTCTTTCCAGTTCTCATGTGGGTTTGGATCACATATCTACAACTAATGCAAAACTAAAAATAAACAAATTTATAAAATGACGTCTTCTTGCTGGGGCCAGATATCATCCATAGCCAATTTCCACTAACATACCTGCCTGGAGCATAAAGTACTGCCAAGAACCAAATAAAATCTCCTTGCGTGGCACATGAGGTAGGCCACACTTTCAGGGGTAAGTTTCTTCTTCTGCCACAGAACTGCAGATGCAGTGATGCGGCCCCTGTGGGCTCTGATGGCACCAACAAGGCACGCATGGAGGTAAGTGGGACTGGCAGATCCCCCACGTGCTGCTCCTGCAGCCACAGTGCCGTGGTGGAGGCTGCCCGCGGGAGACAGTACAGCAATCAGGAAAAAACTGAAGGGGTGCACTAGAAATCGAACATTTTCATTATATTTGAGATGAGCAAATAGGGCCATGAGACACTGAATTTCCGTTTGCTGCTCTTGTCCCACAACTTTCCTTCTGCCTTTGCCCATTTTGTGCCTCAGTCTCTTTTGTGATATGCACTGCCCCAAATACATCATATACAATGTGACGTCCACGTACATACACACACACAGCCACACGAAACCCATGCAAACCCAACAAAACCTCAGGACATATTCCTCGAGCCTTATTTCCAGCTGTTCACCCTGCAAGCGGCAGATGGCAGCCCTACTGCCACTCCTCCTCTCCTCTCCTCTCCTCTCCTCTCCTCTCCTCTCCTCTCCTCTCCTCTCCTCTCCTCTCCTCTCCTCTCCTCTCCTCTCCTCTCCTCTCCTCTCCTCTCCTCTCCTCTCCTCTCCTCTCCGCCGAGCTTGGGCAAGTGTGCCTTTCTCACACTTCAGCCCCGCAGCATCAGCAAATCCTGCTCTTTCCCACCTCTCCTGGCTTTTCGTTATTGCCCCTCACTGCAGGTCATTGCCAGGCAAGCTCAGTCTGCCCAGTGCAGCCTGCTGTGCTCTGAACGGAGCGTTTCACCCTCTTCCCTAGCGTAACCCCAGTGACAGTACCTGCGTTTTGCGGAATCGCTGCCCACGCTGAAAGCCGGAATGTGAATGCCTCATGGATGGCCATGCAGTCACTGACAGCTGCTTCCTCGGCTGAAGAAAGAGTGGGCAGAGAAAGACGGTTTACACTCGCTGTAGAAAAGGCTATTTACAACAAGAATTATCCTAAAGCCAGTGCTTTCAGTACTGCAGGGCTTTAGGCTCACTCACTTTGAGTTCAGCTACATGATTTGTCAGTAGTAGGCAGCCCTTGCCTTGTAGAATCTTTGAACTCTGGTCTTTGTTGTCAATCTGCATTGTTCTCTTCCTTTGAAAGAAGAAATGTGTCCCGTATGGTATGTCGGATGTCTGGTAATATTTTTTGACTGATGTTTTCCTGCAAAGTAAATAAGCAATTGTCTGCATACCCCATCCTCAGCCCTTCACTCTTTCTCCTTGTACGATTTCTTACACAAGCACACAAGAATACAAAGGACAATAAAAGGTTTTGCTTTTTCTGCGTACAAATATATAGGAGAATATAGAAACTACGCCTGGCAGAGAGAAGCAAATCTTCTTCCTTGGGATTAGCACCCACATTTCGTTATCTGCATTGTGCCCTGCTTCTGCCAGGTGCCAATTCAGGTAAACTGTGTCCAATTCAGTTTTAATTCGGAAAAAAAGCAAAAACAAATTCATCTTTTCCCTGCAGTTACTGTATTATTTTCCAGAATAATTATGATGCCTGTGAGGGTTTTAGATAGCAGAACAAAATAGGCTTAAGAGGAAAACTCAGTTGCAACTTTGTCCCTGGACTGGCTGCCCCGTGTTGTGAGGCTCATGGCAAACAAAGCCTCCATGCCAAAGCATGGGAAGCTTCCTATAACCAGAAGAAAAATATCTGAGCACAACAATATTTATTTTCCACACTCCATTAGTAGCCCAGAAGCAATTCAAGCATGTTACTAGAAACTGAACCCAGCTAATTAAAAATAATGTTCCAAAGTTACACTGATGTCTTTTGCATCTGGAGCTGGCTTCTGCAAATAAACATACAGAAAAACAAGGACAAATCACAATAAATCTAAGCAGACAGGTACAAGCAAATTGCTCTGTGGAAGTGACATGTCTCTCTGCTTAAATGTCTACCGCAAATCCCAAGGAGACATGGTAGGATTTAATCTAATTGGGTTTGCCACTTCCCTGCAGCTTAATGTGAGAATAACTGCAATTATATATGACTGTACTTAGCTCACTACCAAAAATCCATTTATTAGGCTATTAGAATCTATAGAAACCAGGGGTTTGAGATCATTTGGATATGCTGGTTACATACTTGGCCTGCTAGTTGTTTTGTGGTTACAGTTTCCAAATTGCTACTGATGAGGTGGCAGCAGAAAAGCAGATGCAGTTAAGCATCTGAATGGATGGCTTAGAGAGGTTTCCTTCTCGCTTCAGAATCCATAATGGCACCTTGTATGTTGGCTGAATGCTCTGCAAATCTCATAACGTTCAGCAGGAGACTGGGAAACCAAGAGGTTGCTGAGGTTCAGAAATCTGTTCATCATAAAGCAAAGCACCTTTGCACGCGTGGGGCTCCACAGAGTTGGCACAGCACGGCATAGAGATGCAAAAAGAATTATGTTTAAGGCCAGCCTTATGGGGCAACAGAGAGAAGAGCCTCTGGTCTTCTAGTTTTGCAGCATTGAGGGGGTGCAATTAGCAAGAATCGCAAGAAAAGCCACTGGGCCGTTCCAAAGAAATGTGGTATTGCTACCCTCCCACCTGTTCGGTCTGCAAGCGGAGCAGACATCGGTACACTCAGCGTGGAGCACAGCACGATGAAGCTGCAAAGCCCTGTCCTTTAAGCTTTTGTCAGCTCACACAACCATAATAAAACTCCTCTTGCCAAACAGATGTTTTTAAATGAGGCAGTAAACTCTCACAAGTTCATTTTTCCTACATCGTGGTGACTGCTGGGATAAAGGTGGGTTTTCTTGGAAGTCTGGAAAACTTCACCTATAGCCATAGTCCTCCAATGTACACACAGCAGGGGCAAAAAAGTTAACCGATGGTTCCTTCAGCGCGCCCATGCTACAGTGAATGCCCGGCTGCGGGGAAAGATCTGGGCTCCTTGTAACTCGTTAGACACCACCATTCAAGAAGTATTGGGGCCATATTCAACATGTAGATTTGTTTTAGGAAACCTGACTTAAAATACGTGATCCTTACATTCAGGACCTGGGATTATGAAGGCTTGATTTTGCTCCCCATAGAGTAGCAACGTACCCGTCGAGAGAGCTGCTGTGAATGCAGGCTTTCTGCACCCCATCCAGTCTAACTTCACCGGTAGCCAAGATGTTAATAACCTCGCATAACAGTCTGGGTTGCATATAATTTTAAAGAGATTTCTCTTTCACTGGCTCAACTCTGATCCAAACTCCGAAGTATCGCAAATGAACATAATTCCACCAAGCGCTGCCTGAATCAGACACCCCCCAATTACCTGCAAGCTGAAATTCAAAGAACATTAGTTAAGGGCCCTCTCCAACTGCTGCAAAATGCCACAGTGAACATTGTCTCTGGGAAATGAATACATTTACACATAATTATGGGCAGTTTCTTTGGTAAAAGAACACAAACCAGAGAGGAATCCTTGGCAAAATCATTATCCTCATTGCTGGCACCACAGCACCACAACCATGAGGGGCAACAGCTCACCAAAGGTGGGGGCAGCCTGAGCCAGTCTGGTTGTCTCCTGCCTTCTATCCTTAGGACTGTTTAAAAAGGTCACAATTAACACAATTACTGTGAATGATGTCTAAAATGAATCCACAGTTCGAGTTACCAGCTGTCAGTCCTGGCTCCCAGTTCTGAAGTCGCTTCTCTCCCCACACGTGCCCACCCCTCTCCTCACCGGTTGGCAGGGATGGCAGCGACACTAAGCAGCCACCTGCCAGGGCAGGCAAAGGCCGTGTTCCCTAACGAAGGTAACTGCTCCCTGTTTCCTCCGAGGAAGAGGCATCAGGCTTAGTAGAAACGCTCCCAAATTAGGCCAAGGGGCTGCTCAGGGCCGGGTGCCACCCAGGCCTGTGGCTGGGTGGGCAGTGCAGGAGGAAGCACCCAGGCCTTCTCTGTTCCTGCTCTCCTGGAGAAAAGCTAGCAAAACTCCACCGGGAAATACAGTCTCCTCCTCTTTATGCTTCTGCAGAGACCCGAGTATGATGATGAGGCCTCCCCTGGCTCACAGCTAACTGTGAAGAGGCACACACAGATGCGTTTCTGCTATGGTGGCACACTCCCTGGGATTCTCTAAGAGAAACCCCAGCTTCAAACAACCTGAATGTGTAGGTACAGCTACCCTACTGCTGGGAAAAAGGTACTTTTGAGGATTCTCGCCTTTACCAGTCAAAGGCAAGCGCCAGTAAAATATTAGGCCTTCTGAGGTACCTATTCAATCAAAAGTTATATTTAACGTATTCATATCAGAGACATTTAAACTAGTAGTAGAGGGGTGACCAAGTATTTTCTCTGAAAACCTTTAAATTGTAACTCAAATGGGGACATACTAAAATACTTCTGACTTCTAGCAAGACACGTCATGTACCGCTGTGTTTAGAGGCGCAGAAATTATCAGGATGGGATCTCGAATGGCTGTAGTATATCACACTGCAATGAATTCACTGCACTACACAACCTGATGCCACGTGACAAAGTGTGACAGCCGATCTGTATTACTTATGAGAGATTGTTGAGATGTGCTGAATATTTTCTAAACTGCTATCAGAAAACATATGTTTCCAAGGGGTAATGATACTGTGGGTCTGAATAACTCATAAAAATTATGAATGAAGTGTTTTCACCTTCATTTGACCTTTGTAACTTCTCCAGCAGACAGAGCTAAATATGTAGCACACCAGAATGCATCTGAAGAAGAGACAGATGATAATAAGAAGCTGTTAAGAGAGGCTCACTCCACTGGCTCTATTAGTTCAGCTTGCTTGCACAGAAAGAATTTCCCCGCACGTGTGAACCTGAGTATAGATCAATAAAGGGAAATATCCAGGTTGATCCTTTCTCAGCCTGAACTCCTCCAAGCAAGATGCATACACAGTCCATGCCTCGCTGAAGGCTGAAGACAGGGGTTGTGCACAAGGAGCCGCGTAGAAAATGTGGTGCTGTGCTCTCGGTGCATCTCCAGCACCAGCTGGGAGCGCTCGCTCTGCCTTTGGCTGAAGTCACGTTACAGAGGTCTCTGGATGCCTGCACTCTCCAGCCGCATTTTCCCGTCTCCCACACCTACAGCCAAGGTACGCCGGGCTACTCACCTTTTGCAGAAAGGTCACAGATCATGCGAGGTTGTCCTTGCATATAAAAATCTGACTGCACGTCATGTTTTTCAAACGTCAACAGGAGAGCGTTATTTTTCAAATGGTAACAGGGGAGCAATACCTGTGTGCCCTTAGACACATTCATGGGGCGTAAAATATAGAAAAAGAGAGTTTGGTCAACCAAAACAAAGAACCTTCTTCTCATAGGAAAGTAACACACAGACTGGACAAATACCTGGCAGGAACAGTTGAAATGCAAGCGGCCTGTCACAGGGCAGGAGGAGTGTCTCAGTTTAAGGCTTTATAAACTCTCTGCCCACCTCCTCACTTCTGTCAATTCTTTATTTCCCATCATCACCTGTGGGTGTTGAGTTTACACCACAGTTGGGAATGCTGGGGGGTCTAAGAGCGCTTGCCAGCTGTGGGAGCCATCCATCCCTTTCTCTTCCATGCTATCTGGGTCAGTGACTCAACTGCTTTAACTACCAGTTCACCCCAGATAAAGCTCTTGAAGCTTTCTGCATTTCTGTAAAGGGATGATCCAAGACCAACCAGAGACCAGCTGGGAGTTACGGCCAGTGGTCACTGGAATTCACAGGTTTGATGGGCCCGTGATTTTCTCTTATCTTTGACATTGAGGCCTAGAGCACTTTTCAGGGCAGAGATTTTCAGAGGCATTTAAGAGTCTCCTTGTCTTATTCTGCATCACCTCCCTCATTCTCGTGCCAAGGCCTGGGGCTTGATAGACATAAAGAATGTGCAGCGTTTTGTCACTAAGAAAGCAGGTTTCCACACACTCTGCTAAACAATCTTAACAGATGCTACTAAGAAGGCTGAAAAGTGATTTTCAGAAAGCTAAACATTTCCTCGCAGTCCAGAGTGGCTCCAGACAGAGCCAGAGCTATGCACAAAGGCATGAAACGGACGTGGGTCCATATTGGGAGCTCTCTGGGGAACTCAGGTGGGAATTACATTTGGGGAGCTGGGGGGGACACACACTAGGTGCCCAGGCTGACCCTGGAAACAGGACTGAGCGTGGTGGCAGAGCCAAGTGGGCAATGGGTACTACTGAGTACAAGCACTCTCCTTGAAGGCCACAGTCAGACATATATCACCGCCAATCGGGGACACCCATCTCTGCTTTCTCCCACCAGCGGCTTCGTCTTTAACGTCTTGACGCAGCAGGGAGGCAGGAAACAGCATTAGCGACACTGATCAACTAATTGAAGCTATGCACGGGAGTCTGAACAGCAAAAATGCTGCCTAGGTGCTAAGCCACTACAGATGACAAAAAGGCACAAGGTAAAAAGGAAGGCAATTGCAAACGGGTACGAGCGAGCATCAAACACAAAGGAAGTTGTAATGAGTGCAGGAGCGTGAAGAGTGACAATTCAGCATGGGAAAGATAAAGATGGAACAAGAATGGGATCAAGAGAGAGAGCAGAGAAAGGATGGGGAGGAAGAAAAATTTGAAATGGAAACGATGAAAATGGAATATGATTTCCAGAGGGAAAGAATAAGGGTGAATGAGGGTCCTACTGGGTCAGCCCATGCATATTTAGTCAGTTATAATAAGGTAAAATTGCTTCCTCATTACAAGGAAGGGAATGATGTTGATATGTTTTTGCAGTCTTTTAAAAAACTGTACAGAACTTATAATTGGTGAGAGGAGGCATGGGCAGCACAGTTCAGACCTTGCTCAATGGGAAAACCCTAGAGGCCTATGCCAAGCTGGTTGATAATGACTGCTGTGACTATCAAATTGTGCGGGGAGCTTTTCTGAGAAGGTATGAGGTTGACCCCAGAGACCTGCAGGGTTACGCTTAGGTCTCCAAGGAAAGGATCTGATAACTCCTTTCCTGAATTGGCTGTAGAAATGACAAGTTTATTTAACAGGTGTATAGAAGGTGAAAAGACATCTGTATCTGTTTCTTTTTTCCTTTTTTTTTTTTTAAATGATGAAATTATCTTGAGGAGCAGCTTCTAGAAGATGTTCTGAAGGATTTGGAAGCCTGCTAGACAGAAAATCCTTCCATTAAAATTTTCAGCCTATTAATCAGAGCAATTTTTTATGTGTATCCACAAAATAATGAGAAAAGTAATGGGAATCCTACCTATTTCCACAAAGACTTGCCCTTTCTTTCAGAAACAGAAATAGACAACAAAGTACACAAAATCTTACAAGCCACACGCTATTACTTCAAGAACATAATAACAAAACAAAACAAAATCTCATTACACATATTATCTGTGCAGAAGCTGCAGATATGGCGTGAGCGTGAACGAGATCGGTTGCCGTGCTTACTTCAGCACTGTACAAGTGCCCTGGAAAAAAGTTTTGCAAAGGCAAGTTCAGACACAGTTTCTTCAAAGACCCTTAGCAGAAGCACTGACACCAGCCTGTGTTTCCAGAAGGTGGGCTGGTTTCTTCCTCCTGGGAAGAATTACCCAAGGCTCACCTACATTCCAGCTTGGATTGCCATTGCAAACCAAGCATGAAGTACTGAAAAGTGACTGGCTGGAACAGGAGAGAGATGTTATCCTCCACCTTCTGAAATATTTACTAGTTGGAGTGAGTCTGTAAAATGCAACATTGACTCAGCTACTGCATCCCCAAATTCCTTCCAGACTCTTGACTAAATATCCTGTATGCCTGGTGGTGTCGTGCTGCTTCCCCTAAGGCCCCGCTGCAGCACCTTCCCCGGGGTGCCCCGTGCAGCCCGGCTGCCTCTTACCCCCACAGCAGCCCCTGGGCCACCGCTGCGCACCCCGCGTTCCAGCCAAGGCTGACACGAAGGCATTTGCTATGGCTTCAATGTAATTTTCTTTAACTTCTCCCTTTTCACTATTGATCCTTTTCTTTCTCTTTCAAACTCACACATTTTCACATTTACTTCCTGTTTCTAAAATTCTTAACAGAATATCCATTTTACTTTTTACATACTTCTGACCATTCCGTCTTCAGATTCCCTCTGAACCTGCCTACATTTTACAGCCCCTTTACTCCTAGCATCGTCTGGGCTTTCATTCGATTGGCTTTTAATTTTCTGGATAGTTTTTGGCACAGACAATTTACTGCATTTTGAGGTGTGAAGATAACAGAGTGTTTATTTTCCCTTGTATCTCCAGTACCTTTTTTTGTAAAATGTTACTAAGTTAAATAAAATGCTTTCTAACTAAGCGTTCTCAGATGAGGATGTATGGTTGCCCATGAAACTACTAGATAGCCAAATGAGGCTAAAGGCACGGTAGAATTAGCAGCACTCCATACTGTTGCAAGTACCAGCACATGTAGTAATGAGCCTTTCTATTGCTCATTAACCTCTAGAATAAACATGTTTTTAGCATTTGCTCTACTACCAATACTTAATCCTGTGCCTGTTGCATGTAAAAGAACAGAAGTCAACATTTAGAGAAAAACCTCAGAAAGATCAAACAATCATCTCGGGCATCCTGGCAAAAGCTCAACGGTATTAGAAAGCTTTGGTAAAATTAGTGCAAGAGTAGATCAAAAGAACATTTCACGAAGCAAAGATTTTGTATTTCCATTGCTGGTGAAAATGTCCTGGCAGGCCAATGTGTATTTGATGGTATACAGGCTAGTGGTACCGAGTCTTTTGCCAGGCTCTTTCCTGGAATAAAGCACAAGAGCCCAGCTGGCAGGCGGCTGAAAATACACGGTTGTGAAAAGAACTGCCTATGGTCCTCTTCGGGATAGCCACTGCCTTTTTATTTCTGGCACTTTTAATGGAGCTTTTCGTCTGCAGATCTCAAAGTAATTCACAGAGAAGCCAATACTAATGTCTACACCTGGCAAACAGGGAAAGTGAAGCACAACGTGACTTACACAAAGTCACACAGCTCAGAAGAGGCCCAGAAGTTTGTCATGCAAAAGCTTTATCTTTGATGCAGCACTCATTCTTGAATACGCTCGTCATAGCTCAGCCCTGACAGACAAAAAAAATCCTTTAAAAAAATAGCGTGAGATCTGGACCTGTCCAACATAGCAGAGTTCTTCTGGCTGATACCAGCTCATGAGCTGGCTCCTGATGGATCATTTATCTCTTGTTGAACAACTACAGGCTTCATAACATGTCTTAACTAAAAGAAATTTGCTTATGCACTTTGTTAAGCTTCAACCGGTTCACAGAAGAGGTGCAGGGAGGGAAAGCACATGGTGGTGAAGATGTAAAGCCAGGTTCAGGTGCTCGTGTGGTTTGGATGTTAGCATTAGGGCTCAATGTAACAAACAGGGGGGTATTTTCATCTTCTATAACGGCATGAGATTCGGATTTTAATTGACTTCTTCCCTCCTGAACTCATCTCATAAAGAGCATTAGGTATATCTGCTGAGTAAATAGAAGACAATAATATGTTTAAATGTCTGTCTAGAGAGTTTCTTCCACCCAGAGCTGAAAATCGATACAGCTCAGAGAGAGATCTTTTGTTAACATAACGTTTTCTTTCGGCATGTTTCTAACATGTTTAATATTTTTCAGTGTTATTTTGCTGGCACTGAAAGCCCAAGCCGTGTTGGCAGATCCCTGAACTGGGACCCCAGAGATGTGTATTCTACTCTTGGAGCCATTTTTAACATCTTGGACAAGTAACTACAGCTCTCCAGGCCCTTATATCCATTCCCAGCCATTCCCTTTTGGGCCTTGTTTCTGTAAAGATGTATGCACGTATCGGATTGTATAAACTAGGAAGGTATTTACTGAACTGCAT
This sequence comes from Chroicocephalus ridibundus, assembly GCF_963924245.1. NCBI lineage: Eukaryota > Metazoa > Chordata > Aves > Charadriiformes > Laridae > Chroicocephalus > Chroicocephalus ridibundus. The sequence goes on from NC_086286.1 coordinate 1,028,806, forward strand.
GACTGCGAGCAGTCCGCTGACTTAAAGTTACTATTAAACCCAGCATTCAGTTCTTTGTAAGATACAGCTTTGGATTGTGTACTCTTAGATTGCGCTGAACTGGGCTGATTTGCCTACAAAATTTGATGCTCCCCAAGTCAGCCCAGCCTCTACCTGTAGCACCCCAAAAAAGCCAGCCAACTTTGCAGACTGGAATGCCAAAAATGTCAGCAAAATGAGGCAGCTGTGCCTCACGTTGGGAGCATTTCAGAGAACGAGGGAGGCCCGTGAGCCCGTAGCAGCAGGCGCCCGAGCATGAGCTCTCGAAGCCTCCGTGGGCAGCTGAGCCGTTTTCTCTGGCGCAGCGGGGACAGTGGCGTTCGTGGGACTCTCGTCCAACCTCAAAGCCAGATTTCAGGCTTGGGGCTGGGGAGGGGGGAGCTTCAGGTGAATTGCGTCTCTCCCTGGGCTCTTACAAATAGCCTGCACTTGCCCCTCTGGACTGAATACTGTCAGGCTGAAAATATACGTTGGACAAACACTCTCCATTTGTCCCCCAAAAGAGCCTATAAATAACATGTGTGGTCCAAAACGGCCCTGATCTTACATCAGGAATAGATGCTGCGGTGCAACAGTGACAACAACAAAGAGAGGGGAATTGGTTAAGTACTTTGGGGGTTAAAATCTGTGCCCTGAACAGTAAATTTTATGGCCGAAAGTGAGTCTTCTATAGTCTCATTTATTATTGCAAAAATGATTGGAACTGGGGACCATGACACTATTACCTGTTACTGCAGATTTATTGAAAATTAGCAATTCCATTTATATCTATGAGATTTCAGGGATTATTCTGTTATAGACTAGAAAACCGATAGATTTATAACTCTGGCGAATCTAGTTGTACCGACTAATAGAGCAAGTGAGAAAATTTAGAGGTTTGTACTTCTAAAAGAGTTAACCTTTGGATAAAGAAACATTTTTCAAGTAGCATCTGAGAAATTATTGGATCCATAAATTCTTGCTGCCCTAGCATGAAAAATATTCATTTCCTGTGTTTATATTTTTGTTCAAGAAAGATAGAAAAAGCAAAAGTTAGTACAAAAAAATTTCACTCCTCTCCGAGTCCTGCTGTAATTGCTGCCGTACCCTTTGTTAACCCTTCGGCATATATTGGCAGGGTTTGCCTGGCTGGCCCTAAGGACATTCCCAGGCTATGTATCTTCTAAATTCATTAACATCGTATTGACTTGAGAGAATGTTATCTAACTTTAATTTTGATTTTTGTGTACTCACTGGACTCCTTAAAAATGTAACCAAACCTGTAAAGGTATTAAATTCGTGCCAGGATGTTGGAGGTTTTTTGTGTTTGGGTTTTTTTGGGGGGTTTGTTTTTTGTTTCAGTTTTGTTTTGTTTTGTTTTTAATATGAGAGATCTCTGACTTTGAATGAGGCTTGTGTAAATCACTAAAGTGATCCTAAAGCTTCTGGTAAGTCTGTAAAAGATTCTGGAAAGCCCAGGCCTCTATCTCCCAACAAAGATACAAAAGTGATACGAAGACTTTGGCATTTGTCTCTTAGGGGCAGAAGGTCTGGCCAGCCCTGCCACCGATGTCCCCCTGTGACTCCTGCCAGAGGAGATGCTCTCGTCACCTGCTGTGCAAGCCGAGGAGGTGAGCGCTGTGTATACAAAGCGAAGCGCATCCTCGGAAAGACACTCAACTACTGCAGACCTGTGCGCACAACATACGAGCCCGGCTGAAAGCATTTAGCAATACCATGGTAATACAAATACGCAATTTATCTATAAACATAAGTACATGAGAAATATCTAATGCAGCCATAGCTTCTTGTTTAGTAATAAGTGAATGGTGATCTTTCTTTTCCTACACTGGAAGCATCAATGCCATTAAAATCCATCCCCCAATAATACATATCCCCCATCCCGCCATGCTCTTTCATTCAATGCTGTGCCCGTTGTTCAGGCATTTTCAGGAGGTGGCTGGGCTGCTTCTAAACTCAGCTCTGCCGAGTGAAAACAGGATGACTTCCTTGGGACTACCCCCATTTCTCTTGTGGGAACAGAGGTAGGAATCTGTTTCACTGGTAGCAGCTGGAGAGTTGTACGAATTCAAGCCGGGACACTGGACTGTGAAGAATCATTTTTGTTATTATTAACTTATGTTTATTTTTGTTCAAATTACATATAGAGATGAACATATTTTTAAAATTACTTTTTCAGATAATTCAAGGTTTTCTCAATCTTAAATGCTTCGGGTGCTAAGCTCTGAAAAAGTAAGAAATGTTGAATTTCAGTTAAAAGTAATCCAGAGTACTCACACCTTAAAGGGGAAGAATGACAAGTGTTTGTAATATAGATCCCATCCCCGCCCCAGTGGCATCAACCGATTTTGGTTATTAACTTTGGAAAGAAGGAAAATCCTTTATCTGACAATCTCTAAGGAAAAAAGCCCCTGAAATTATCCCATCATTTCACAATCAATAAGGCAAAAACAGAGCGTGCAGAAGAGATATTTATGATTCCATCACACCATTGTAACGCTGCACCTGTAACTTGAGAAAGGAGCATTTCTAAGTGCCCAGTGTTTCAGATCAGCCACAAACCGAGTTTAAAATGCCCAACAGAACTTTTATTTCTGTTTGTTATTTAATATAAACTTACATATGGGATATTTCCAGCTACAATTTTAAATAAATAACTGAAAAATAATATCCTTTTCCGGTATTGTACTATGAAGACTGTGCTGGGTTTTTCCCCAGGACAAATCAGTGCAGTTCCATCGAAGGCTGAACTATCCCCGTTTACAGCCCCTCAGGATCCAGCCCAGCATGCAGGACTTTCCCGAGTGCAGCTGCAAAATATCCCAGCTTGCCTGAATTCCTTAGTGCAGAACCAAATACAAGAACTAGTCATGGAGATACACCTATGTATATGACTCGTTGATAATACTGAATTTTCTCTCCCTAAAGTGTAAAGGAATTATATTTCAAAGGCCATAGATCATAATTTTACAACAGTAGTAACTCCTGTTTAAGGAAAATATCCTTGAATACACCCGAAAGATTATTTCTTGTACCTTTTTTTATAAATCTGCAAGTATGACAGATTACAAATCCATTTTTTTATCACTCCTGTTCTAAGGAACAAACACTACTTATTTGGTAGTGTTTATTCATTAATTTAGGCTAAATCACCTCAAATTTTTGAAATTATCTTTTTTAATATGAGACGCTGCTTTATCATCAGCAGTAAGTAATCTGAGTTGAAAGGAGTTGTTCTGTTCTTCACAGAAGGTGAATTCAGAGTCACGATGCAGACACAGCTCCCGCAGGAAGGGGCTCCTAAGCTGGAGTCACTCCTCACTGACACACGGATCAAAATAAGAACCTTCAACGTGGACTTAAAGGCTGTCTACTTCTCATCAATTTTTAGAATTAAAAGAAAAATTAAAAAATAATAATAATAAAAGAATTTTAAACTCCCAGCTTTAACAGAATTGTACTCCTCTTGAACTCAAGGGTAAGCAGACAGACAGCTTGGTCTGAGAACAGATGAATTCGTGATTTTCAGTAACCTTCTGCCGAGACTCAGTGAATACCAAGAGTGAGGAAGCACGCAAGAATGACACAAGGCAACCAGTGAGAAGCTGCTTAACTAAATAGAAAACATTTAATGCCCCAAACAGCTGCTTAATTCCGCCCTGAATATTTTTCTTTACGTTGTTAAAGGAAGCTCGACAATGTCATAGTATCTTTTTGCTTTAATATAATGTCAGTGCATCGGTACCTCAGACTACTACGAGGGGAAGTATTTGAGCCCAGAGATAGGCAATAAAAAGGAAGTTCAACAAATAATGAGTAAGAGAGCAAGAAGACAGGCTACGCTCTTCATGTAAATCAAAGTTGTTTCCAGAAAGGCTTAGAAAGAGAGGTTGCTATTTTCAACCGAGAGTCAACTGAAAGTTAATGGGGACATCGCTAAAGTTCACAGACAAACGGTTACTGTACTTTTAATGAATATTTTATGCATGTCACCTTTAAATTAGTTAAATTTGATAGGATGATAATGTAATGCAAAACGGCTTCCTCCCCAGACCATTTTAGGTGGAGGGTAGATCAGATTTTAATTTTAGGGTAATGCCAGGTCAAAATTAAATTAAAAAAATTATGGGGGGAAAGTCATAAATCCAAAGTGACCAATGGAAAAAATACTAAGTTAATGAGATGTGCAAGCCATTTAGAAAACCACAGATATTTTATATGACATATATTTTTCTTACCTGGAAACAAGCCATTTTAATACCTGCTGATAGGGATGAAAGTGGGGAAAGGAAAAGAAGAGCCACTCTTAAAGCTATTGCTATCAGGTCTTGATAAAGTTATGATGATAAATGCAAAAAGTTCACAATGGGGATATTCATCATTTGATCAGCAAGCTTGTTAAAAACTTAAGACCCCTAAATCCTCTTTTGGGTATCTAAATACGTGTTCTACTTTCCATTGTCACTCACATATGCCAAAGAAATTGTTCACAAATTAGGTTGATGCAGCTGCCCTGAAACCACAAGTATGGGAGCAGGTAGGCCACTTTCTCGCCGTGTCTCATCCCTCTCCTTTGCCTTATCTGTCATGAAGCTAGCGCACATCAACACGCAGGATATGCAAGGGATCTCACAATTGAAATCTGCTTTATACAGCCTTACTAGGCACGTGGATACTGAGCTTCCCTGCATCGCTCTCCTTCCTCAAGGGCAGGTGGTCCTGCACAATGCCAAAGAGCCAAAGAAAGGGGCCAAGGGACAGCGAAAGCAGCAGCCTGCAAAGAAGGCGGGGAAACAAGGTAGGAAGGCACAAAATAAACCTGGGGGATGCAGCTGAGGCAAGAAGGAAGGTGTGAGAAAGGAAAAATTTCTGTATCACTGGTGGGGCATTGCTTTCCATTCAAATTCAACAACCAAAAGATACTCCAGTATGCCAAAAAAGTAATGAGGTCAGATATTTCTTAAGTTGAGTTATGAGAAAGATCATCGTCATTTGTAGATTGCACCAGATCTAAGATAAGAGGAGACGTAGCCCCAGGTGTTGCCCTTGATGCCGGCTGTCCACCCACCAGCAGATGCTGCTGGAGTTGCTGACGCTTGAGAAGGCACCAAGCTTGTAAGGGCACACGAGACCCAGTGCAGAAGCTGTGAGTGGCTGTGTGTGAACTCAGTGAGAAGAACGTGCGCCACTGAAGTGAGCTCTGAGCGAAAAGAAGCGTAGAAGCTCAGCTCTTCAGAGAGGATTAAACTCATTTCATGCAAAGACATTAAACTACATCGTGATGCAAAAGTACAGAGTGTGATTGTTCCCTTGCAGTAAAGCTTTGGTTATGTGAATATCATTACAAATAAGAAAAATACACTCGGGGAGTTTAAAAAACTGAATAAGTCACCTGATCCCAAGTTATTTCTGGATATTCTAGTGGCAGCACTGCAGCTGATTAAGCTGAGCGTGTCTGCTGCTTTTAAATGTGAGTATGCTACATTAGCCATGCCACAATCACTTTGACACTGAACTAATGGACTACACCATCCCCGGGTTCCCCCTCCAGATCATTTGCCAACTGAAGCTAGAGAAACGAGCGTCTTCCCACCTGCTAAGAAGCACATCAGGTCATCGCAATGCTTCAGCATCTCCAGTGGCAACCAAAGGCATTTTGGGTGGAATTTCAGGGGTGGGTGTTATTTCATAAAATGTAAAGTGAAACCTTGGCACATGAATGGACACTGCTTTCCCCTCTCCACACTAAAATGAGAGAAGGCCTCAGGCAGAAGCAGGGCCCCCTGCTCCCTGTCAGCTTACAGTGAACGGTGCCCCCAAATCCAGCTCACTACCAAACACCCGAAGGAACTGCCTGGGGTTTAGAAACACTGCGGCTGCACGTGTCCCGGTGTCCAGGTTTCAGAAAGGGCCCTGGGTTCCACGTTTTAGACATTCTGCGTCTTCACTGCAAATCTGGAGAAGAGATAAACGCCACTGAAACACAGAGAGCTCTGAGACCAGCCCCGCCGTGGCGTGCAGGGGGACAGTGAATAGAGAACTGACCCTGAGCGATGCCGAGCAGTTGTGCTCCACGCCGGACTGCTCATCACAGGACATAAATTATTCTAATTTGTTGTCCTCAGTAGACAGCTCACTGATAAGCTGGAATAGTCATCAGGACTATTGATTTTATATTTTTTTTGCGGGGGGTGAGCGCTGGCTTTAAGCAATCTCTTCTCAAGGCTCAGTTTGATAATCCTTTTCAAGCTTTTATTTAAAATGTCTAAGAGAAAAAAGCAAGAATGAATTAGAAACTGGAAGAACACAAAGAAGCTAGAAAAAGAAGATCAATAACTCACATACACAGCAGTAAACAAACTGGAACAATTACAGTGAAAGATGGTTATTGATCAATATCAGGAGCAGCTCATATGCTGGCACCTCTGTTTATACCAGACCTCAATTATATTCTTACTTTCTCATAATATAACTGCATTCTACAATTTTTATCACCAGGGAAATTTTAATTCCCTTTTATGAGTGAATAACATCCACATAATGTTTTTAGGCAGTGGTCGTTATCAGTAGATTTACATATCAACAAAATGTTGCCTGCCCAGTGCCCTGGATTGTTAGCACCCGCCTTACAGGCTGGAAAGCTGAGCAGAAAAATGCCCTGACCTCCCTAAGGGCAGGGGCAGGAGCTGACAGAGACCCACCTGGGTCTCCCGGGGCCTGAGGACTCTGTTTTCCGGCCATACTAGTCCCTGTAGACCTTCACAGCAAAGGGAGACTTTTTTCTTTAAAAATAAAACTAAAAATTAGCAGCGATTCTGTTTCAGAAGAGCCCGTTCAGACCTGCAGTTTGCAGGATAGTGAGAGAAGCAAAGGACCGGCACGCTGTGTGCATCCAAGTCATCCTGGAAGACTTTTAAACAAAGCTCTTCACATCTATGTCAGTCTGCTCCTTATACTGAAAGATGCGCCAGTATTTACAATACTGGTAAGAGTCCTCAGCACAGAAATCCTCCCTGGTTTTTCTTTTCGCAGTTCCTTTAACAAACCTAATTTATGATACCACATAACAAAAATGTGCCTTTCATTTTTCCCATCTCCAGTTCTTGAAGCATTTCTAGCACAAAGATCATCAGATACAATTGCAACCAGGTGCAAAACCATCGCATGTAAGTCAACGCAATGAAATACAAAATAAACTTCTACTCAGCAGGAGCGTCCACCAAAAGGAGCAAACTGCCCTTGGGACCGAAAGTCACAAATTCCAGCCCCTCCTGCCAGTCCCACCACTGCCTTGCGCAAAAGAGCCAAGGTGTTCACTTCTCCCTGAGCTCGGGTATTTGCTTTCGCTTCCCTCCAGGTACCTGCCTAGTCTGGAAAAACTATCACGCACTTAAATTTTGTTCAATTACGTGAGTCAGAGTGAAATTTAACTTTCAGTTGGTTCGAACTTTGTGGTTTTGACTTAATGAGATGTATCAGCACCAACACAGCTTTCCCTTTCTTGGGAAATTGCTCCCTCATAGATAGGGTTTTAATTTAAGGCACACGTACCAATCCGCAAGGCTGTCTCTGTAAAATCTTACTTAAAAAGACAAGTTGCTGAAGAATAATGAGCTGTCTGTCCTCTTTAAAAGTTTCCTTAGTAAAATAAGCTCACCTTTAAAAAAATAATAGAAAAATCCCAGAATCCTATTCACAAATCACATTGGAAATTTAGGGATGAAGAATTAAATCTGACTAAAGAAATTTTAGAACCAAGGTTAATGCAAAGTAAAATAATTTATGATAAACTTAGGGGTTTTTTCCCCAGAGTTTTAACTATACCATTTTACTAAAAAATGGCTCTTAAATAAACTAACAAGTTCATTTTCAAGCCACTGGTTCCAAACATCTACCGAAATATTGATGAAAATGTCTATAGCCGAGAGACTGTCCATCATTTGTCCTATTTGTCCAACATAAAAAAAATATAGATTTTCAACAAGAAGATTTAACTTCAACATCTTCAACAAGGTCTATGTAAAAAGTAGAGGATCTTGGTGAATGTTAACAGGCATAAATATAATCAGTGTACAGAAGCTGCGGAGATATACTCTGGCTTTGTGGCCAAAGTCTGCCTTAATCATAACAAACCCAGTAAAACAGACCCCAGGTCAGGATTTTCACAGAGAGATCACAAAAAGTACAGCAACACTCAGGAAATCTACCCCTGCTTCAGGTAGCCAGAGCGTAGATCCAGATTTTCCAATCATGCGATGTAATAGCACACGTCAGCATTAGTAACGGCTTTATGAGAGCTTGGAGCTGAATTTCTCAAAAAGGCTCAAGTGGCACATTTCCTTCCATCATCTCCCCTATCCCATTCCCCACCTCTTTTCCTTCCTTGCATCCTTCCTTTTAGAAAAGCTGAAGAAGATGCCACATGAGGTTCCTGATGCAAAAGTGATGAAACGCACCACCTGATCCCTAGGGAGAGGCGGCAGAAATACCGTAGGATGCTTTTTGAGTTCAGGGCATCCTTTGTGCTGCCCTTGCTGAAGATGTCACAAGCACCCCTACAACTTAAAGGCCAACCTTCAGTGCCAGGGCAGTGTCAATAGCAACTGATTCACACAGAGGAGAGAAACTCCAGAACCACTATCTCTGCTTTTCTGCCCGAGAGCACGTAGCGTAGGGAGGCACTGAGACTAAGTCAGCAGTGGACTTTGGACCTGAGTTGGCAGCTTGGTTTTCGCCCTCTCATTGCCCCAAACGCAGTGTTACAGCAGCTCTTGTGCTGGGCACGTGAACAGCCCTACAGAGATGTTTCCCTGAGCATCCTGAAAAGAGCACTGAAGTTTGATCCACCTCCAAATTCTGTTGGGTAGTATTACAAGCTATACCTTTTTTTTCTTTTTTTTTTTTTTTTTTTTGATTTTAAACATCCACTGTGCCTTTCCACTTTCGTTTTTATTCTGATCCAGCCCTCTGCTGTCTTGACATTCAGGTGCTCTTCAAAAATCCGTCACTGATTTCCTTGTAATCCTTACACAAAATGGACAATATGCTAAGGAAAACTGCCTTGCAAAGTTGCCAAAAGAGCAATTCCAATCTAATTAGGAGTTCGTACTGCTTCAGTGAAAGCAGCACAAACACTGTTAATATTCACTGCAGCTGCTTTGTCAATAACTCCCAGTGAATCCTCCAATTTATAAGAAAAATCAGGAAACTATTGGATTCTACGACACTGATAGATCTATCAGTATTCATTGCCCCTATCCTCTGCAACACAAGGCACAAATGCCAATAACTCTAACAGTCCCTTAAATGCTGAAGGATCATTATTAAAGTGTGCTTGGCATCCCTGGTCATTAATTATAATCTTGTGCACATATGCAGTGTGATTGCAGGAAATAATCAGCTTTGTCTGCCAAATTGGCAACATTTAGAAACTAATTTGTTATGACATACCATCAAAGATATTTAAACAACAAACCCAAAGCTCTGCTGCACTGCGCACACTGTTAAAATATCAGATCACATCATTAAAAAATAGTTAACATATCCGAGGGGAGGTAATATTTATCCTTGAACCCTGGTTCAAGTGGAATTTCCAGAAAGAACAGTTATATCCTTTCTCCCTCGCAGTTCACAGGAGAGGAAACTCTCTCCAGAGCAAGGGATGGCCGGGGGGGAGGGAACGACTTCGATTCCACTACAGACTTGCTGTCAGTCAGGAGCTATTAAACGGCCATTGAATAAATGTTTGCCAAGAGCAAAGCTTACCCGGGATTACTGCGCTGCTCAGGATGCCGGCAGATTCATTTAGAGACTTTCCACTCATATTTATCTGTCTAATTTCTTTTATAGCCCCTGTTGCCACTCTCACCCACCTCGCCCCCCCGCCTCGCCGGCAGAGAGATGTGAGCACCGACAGCCCCCTCCAGTCCTGCCGCCGGGGGTGCAGTAAAGGGGTGCCGTGGGGAGGGGCCGTCTCTGCCCCCCATCTCTGCTGCCACCAGTGGAGCAGCTTCCCGCTGCCTCCCAGTCCAGAGGAAGCCGAGCTCCCCAGCAAAGGCCTGGCTGCTGAATTGTTAACCTCCCTTTTCCCGTTTCAGTCTGGTTTAATTCCTGCTCACTAGACAAGATGGTTTTTCCCCTGTCACTTGGTTTCTTCATATTGGCCAGGACAATGGCAGCCCCTGCAAACCACCTGAAGGAAACAGAGGGACTCCCACAAATCCCCTTGGTGCTGCTGTCTCAGAAGACCAATTCCTGCTCAGGCAGGATGCAAATCCTGCAGAATTAGGACTTTTCCCTCTGTGCAGCATTCAGTGCCCTCTGAGGAGAACCAGAGAGCTATGCTGCAGATTTTCAGCCACGGATAGGATCAAAGCTGTTGATATTTAAGCTCTGGACCAGCAGGAAAACCAACGCCGATGCTGCAGGACTTAGGCCAGCCCCAGGAAGGGGCCGGGCTGTGCAACAGGTTTGCATCGGAGAGGTCGGAGACTCTGGGCATCCCAATGTCTGTTAGGGGTGAGCTCTGAATCTGTGCACTATTCTGGCATGAAACACAGACGAGAAGATGCCCTTTAGAAAGCGCTAGAATCAGGTGTACAGAACAACGGCAACCAAGTCAGCTTTAAAACTTCCAAGACTCCAGAACAGGAACTTGCACTGAGGGGAGAGTATGAGACTATGGAAAACTCAAGGGCTGGCCAGACTCACGCGTACATCAGAAGGAGCAAACCACTTCATCATATTATGTGCATACATCTTATGAGATTTGTCCTCAGATCTATGGTCAGAGTATTAAGATATGCATCAAAATAAAACCAGAAATTAAATATTGGGCTATGCTTTCATCCGGGAAACAAAACTCTTTTTGTTTTTTCCCTATAAATGACCAGAATGGTTTAAAAATGGCAAAGCAGATGACTTGCATAGCGCTTTTTAAAGAAAAGAGTTATTTCTAACTTGAAATACGGCTCTAGTAAGAGAGCTAAGTATGACGCTTTTCCCTGAAGTAAGAAGCTGAACTTCCATATTTTTCTGCAGTCTCTTCTGACACTTTTTCCTCTATATACTGTTTCCTTCAGTGCATTTTATCGCTTCTGTCCCCTCCCATAGCAGGAGCCCATCAGCCCGGTTAAAGCCGAGGATGGAAAATACACGGAGAACTGACAAGTGCAAAACACTTAACTGATGTGATAGCTTCTCCTTTCTTACAATAATGACTGTTTACTCTGGGAGATTGTACTTCAACAGAATATTTTGTTTAGTTTATATGACAATTTCCTACTCTCTTCCCCTGTTTTCTCGGAATCCAGCATTCCGTATTATTGAAACAGCAGTTAAGAAGTCACAGTTTTGTGCAAATCCATTTCACCAGCTTCTCAATTGCTGTCATCAGCCACTGAACCAACAATAACGTCTTTTCTTTTCTTTCTCATGGTATTTTGTAGCGTGTAACTCATTTAATAACAAAGTCTTTCAAAATGCTTGAAAAGAACTGATTTTTTTTTTAAAGTAATTAACGTTACATATGTTTCTTTACCACACCGTTTTGACATCTATGGGTCCCAAGGATACTTCTTGAAATAGGGTGTATTAAAATGATCTCAAATCCATTGTCATGGAAAGATACGCTGTATCAAAAGGTACACCAGACTATTAATACCTATTATATCAATAGTCTTTAAATGTTTCCATATTTTCAAGGAAAAATAATAAATACGAACTTCTATTTAGCACCTTAAAAATAAAGCAAATATTTTCTACATAACTGTATAGATTTCACTATAGTATTAACCTTTACCCTTTCAAATGAGTAACTTGTATAGCCTTACCTTTTTTTTTGTCTTTTTTACATTTCACATCTGATTGTATAGGAATCGACCTGAACAAACTATAGCCCCAAACACCCCAAAACAAAGACATCAGTAAAGTCTATTGAGTTGTTGCAACACCTCTAGAGATAAAATGTTGAGCTTCCCATTAGGATAAGCATTTAACTAAAGCTTTTCATATAAATGGTGTAAGATCACAAAAGTACCGCACTGTGTGTAGGGTTTAATACAGTGTTCTTAAAAAAAAGCAGATGGAGAGCTCATAATGCCTTTTAATCCGGACACATTTTACCTTGAGAAGTTCTATTACAGCGTACTCCATTAAGGCCAACATTTAAATTACATATAATAATATGGCTGTAATTATTTTCTTCTTTTTCTTATTTTGATAAAAGTTATGCAGCATTTACATAAAAGCCTAAAACACTGGCCTTGAAAACAATGTCCTTTCAAACAAACCATTTTAAATTAAATGTCCAATGAACAATGCCTTTACACCGGGAACCAAACCTCCCATGGTGCAAATTAACAGAAGGCCAACACAGCACGAGTTGGAGGTACCGTCCCTGGAGCCACACAGATAACGCACTGGAAGGACAGTAACCATTGTTTCCTATGTATTTCAGTAGATTCAACTCCAAAAATGGAATGTCTCGAGAGAAAATACAGGAGTAACTCCAGCTCTATTGGGCTCATGTTGACGCTTCCTCACGACGTGGAGGGAAGCTCTGCAGGCAGGGATTGCCCTGACCTTTATAGCAGAGACACAGCAAGAGATCCCCTTCTCGGTGCCAAGCCAAGCCAATGCCCTGGTGGAACCGAGTCATTATCAGACCCGTGATTCCACTACCGAGCACAAGATGAGAAGGAGGGTGCTCTGAGGAGGTAGAAAGACTGTCCATACAAGGACGAGCTCCTCGAGTCCCCGTCTCTCTCCTTGCCGTTATTTCCAATACTTTAATCACTCTTGTCATTATTCCCTGAACACTCTCCGGTTGTCTGTAGCCTCTTGAATTATGGAGAGCAGAACTGCATACAAGCAGTATGCCAGCAGCAGTCACACTAGTGCCAAACCCAGAGGCAGCAGAACCTCTCTCATTCTCTTGAAATTTCCCTTTATATTCATTCAAGAATCTCATTAGCCCTTTTGGCCATGCTGTCTCCTCAGAGCTCACGTCTGCTTGATCATCCACAACAAACCCAGAGATGCACGTTATATCCTCCCATTTCACACACGGAAACTCCCGATTGATATTCTCTTGACTTATGGCTGGAACAGGAAGTATTGCACTACCACCCCTTGGTCTGACCACACGGCCGCTCTCCTGCCCAAATACAGAACAGAAATACTGGAAATGGCAGCCTCTTCATTCTACATTGAGAATTTTTCTACTTCTGTGAATTCTGTGATGAATCGGTGCCCCTGTTAAATTTCCCCTTTTCCTAATAAACTCATACCTGATTGCTCCGGTCTCCTCATTCTGCTCTCATTTCCCTTTTTCATCTCTGCAATTCCTCCAGTTTACACTAGCTCACGGATTTCAGAAAGGCACTTTTGTGAGAAGTCTTTAGCCCTCAACACACAGCAGTTCTGCCACTAAACACTGTTTCCTTTACCTACAGGCATATGATCCATGTGCGCCACCGAGCATTCTCCGGTGGGAAGGTACTGCACCACTCCTAATTTTACTCCTTCTTGGGAATTAGAACTAGGGGCAAGTATAATGTGGCTAGCACATCATGTGTCATTTGGCACAATAAACTTCTTGGACTGACATTATGAGCAGTTATCACACACGCATCCAACTTGCCCTGCTTAACTAAAGAAGAAAATGAGAACTCAGCATCCCATTCTTTTAATACTGATGCTGCCAGTGACTTGTCCTTAGAAAGATAAGTATTATCTAGCACGTTCATAAGGCTGTTGGGAGAATTATTTACTTGCTATGCTAACATTAATTATCTGAAGTGCTGCATAATGGATCGGTAATGTTTTCCTCATTGTCATAATCATGAAGTATACTTCATTCATTTGCTGTAGAAAATAAATATGTTGAAAAAATAAGATGGGCATTATTTACAACCCCTACAACTTTCCAAATTTAGAAATAGAAGTAATTCTTCTCCACAAGCAAGGCATTTTTCCGAAGAGATGCAAAATGGAAATATGCTTGTTTCTTCCAAATGCTGAAGGGTAGTCTGAGGGTGAAAACAGAGCATGCTCTCTCTCTAACTGCCAGTGCTTTTGTATGGGCTCTGGCAACTAGTTAGTAGAAGTCACACAAAATTAGCTGCTCCATTTCTGTAACATATATAAAATGCTTGTATATTAAAAATCTAGAATTTTAAAAGTCTTTGTCTTGCTCCAGGAATCCTAATGCCTATTTCTTAGATCCTTGGGGAAATTAGGAAGCTACTAGACAAGTTAATGCTTTGAAGCTGTAATTTAAAAGGTTTTTTTAAAAGAAACTCTTTTTTTTTTTTCCCTTTCTTAAAGAACCTAGCATATTTTAAACAGAAAATTGTAATAATAATTATGGATATATTGACCTCTTTGTACTCTTAGGCTGGCCACTCAAGTGAAGTAGATTTTAACCAGCTCCCTGTAGGATTCTGTCAGCTTCCCATGTTTCTTTGCCGTGGCACTTCTTGCATTCATCCTGCAAGTTGCCTAATGCTGTCTTAAGGTTTGACTCACTAAAAAAACACTTTCCCAGATCACTTTGTTACATGCTCTGAAGAACTTAACAGGCATACGAGACCTAGCCGACTGCAGGCCTGTCTGTAAAAAGCCGGCACTAAGCTACAGCTTACCATGGTGATGGTGGGAGCTCTAGTGCAGGGAAGCTTTCAGGATTTTAGCTGCATTGTTTAATTTTTCACTTGATAAAAATGGACGGGCCCCATCTGCAATACAGTTTACACTATTGGTCTGACTGGTGTAGCTACCTGATGCTCTTGAGACTCTGAATGAGCCAGAAGTCCCTGTGCAAAACCCTTTGATATTAATAAAGAGCCTGAAGTCAACTGTCAGGCTTTGGATTAGTCCCCAAAGCTGTGATTTTGAGAAAACTGAAGTGCCACAGGTATACCAGAGTCTCTCATAACACACTGTAATACTACCCTACACCAAACTGTGGTTTTGAAAAAAAAAAACCAAACAAAAAAACCCAAAGAGCTCCCTCTGCAAAATGATGACACCTGAGACACAACTGAGCTTCATAGATACAGAAAATATCTGGCATATATTCGGCATTATTATAATGAATAATCAGGGGAAGTTTTGGGGAAATACCTTATCTTTCAATTTCTTACACAACTTTTGTTTCTTCTTTTCCTTTTAGCTAGGAAATGTTACGTCTCAGCCCATAGCTGGAAATACAGAGAAAGAGCTGAAATGCAAAAACGAAGAACTACTTTCTGTCTTACTCTGGAACTACGCTCATTTGCTGCAACTCATGCCTCACCTCTAAAGATCTGGGACTTTTTTCCTGGATAAACCAAACCAAAAAGGAAAGATGTGTGTAAATGTGAGAATAGATCATGGATTTGACACTCGTGTCAGTCTAACTGATGCAATTGAGATGTTCTTCCACTGAAATCCTACACTAGGACTGTCAATGTCAGATAAAAAGCTCACATTACTTTCAAGTATAAGAACATAGTTCACAATAAAATACACTTTGGATTGAAAAACTGCACTTATGTCCAGGCTCAACCACACAGAAATCAGTTTCTTAACGCTTTATCTCTGATCTGAATGTCAGTTCTCTACACAAGTTATCCCCATTTAAGTCAATAGATTTACCACAATAAAAGACAAGTGTCATCCCAGAGGCTCTGCTATGTTTATGTACATAAAGACAGAGAAAGAGAGAAGGACTGAATGAATGTACTTTTCTTATCCCCTTTATATCCACTCACTAATATGCAGAGGTATATAATATCTTTCAAATTCATTTTACAATCTTGGCAAACAAGGCAGTTGGCTCGACGTGCAGAGACGTGGAGTTAGCGGCGTGCCATACACACCCCATGCAAAAGACGGCCACAAAACATCTGCAGTCTTACGGGACATTCGGGATCTTTTTTAAAATAAATATGCCTCCTAACTCAAAAGAAGCAATTTACATACAAATATATTTCCCCAAATATCTCCTTGCTTCCTAAAAGCAGAGGATACAATTATTTCAATGGATGCATTGCTGCATGTCTTATTCATAACACGATTTACAAAAGTGAAGTTGGAATTTAAAAGCAATCTAGATACACTTGACTATCTACAAAGATAATGAAGTATTATTTTTATTGTTAACACTGCTGATGAAAATGAGATGTTTGGTGATGCAGACCTTCTATATAAAAAGCCTATAGCTCAGTCATGTAAAACTAGTTCAATTTAAGTAGCAATGATATAACTATTTAGCTGCCTCAGTGGTTTTAGTCCTCAAAATGCAGAGACATGGAACACCTTGAAGTGAATCTTGATATTTCTTTTTTGTTCCTTGGCAGGATTGCTATCTTTTTGTGTTCAATACCAGACATAAATGTTCCTGTAGCTCTGTCACTGATGAGAACAGTAACAAATGATGACAACCTGATATGAAAGAAATTGTTTCTAGCACTTCAGGACAGTTCACTTGGCTTAACATCACAACATGCATCTAGAACATTCATGATTTACAGTAAGAAAGTAGGTTTTTCGCTCCTTAGTGAATGGAAGAGAGCTATGCTTATGTTACTACCGTTAAGGATGAATGTCCCTTCAAAGAAAAAACTGAAGTGGTGAAAAGAAATTTGTAGATGGGATCTCCTGCAGCATCTCTTACTAACTGCTCGGAAAACCCTTCCTGAAGCTGCACAAATGTTCTGTCCCAGGAAGGTATAGCTCAGCATTAAGGCCAAAGAGACCGATTCCTTCATAACAGTCTGCTGACAAATCATAGCATTTAAAAGAGTCATTAAAGCGATCACAGCTTCCCCAAAACACGAAAGTCTCAGAAGACAGACATTTCAACTTTTTCCAGCACTTCATATGTAAATTATACATTTATATACATACTACGCACACACACATAGATATACACGCGTCCATACACACACACTCCAAATGCACGCACATACATATATATGTGTACACATACACATACACGCGTGTTCATGGCACTTGCTATTAACAACTGTCTAGGATCTCAATCCTCAGTCAGAACGTCGTTATGCTAGGTGTCACACAGGCATGAAACACTTTAAAGAGTGCTTGTAACTGAAATGTAGGGCAAGGCACAGTATGCGATTGCATACAGACAAACAGGAAAGAGCTGAAAACCAAAGCCACTGTGATAATGCTGGTCAGCTTGATGGGTAGAGGTCTCTGCACACCAGCTGCCTTGCTGCTGTTACGTTTATGTGCGATGTCCTGTCACAACGGAGTTTTAAGCGAGAAATTAAAGGAGAGCAATAAAATATTCCTGCAAATGTCTAAGAACTCTTCTCCAGCATGATATAAAATTAGCATGAAGTGCCTTCTATACACCGGCCCTTGAAAAAATAGAAACTGTTTTCATCTACTTAACAATTCTCATGTAAGCGCAGAACATCATTGAACCTCATAGAACCATTTTTATTAAGTTCTAAGATTCAGGATGCTTATAGAAATTAAACGCTGAATACCAATGAAGACAGCAAAATGGCAACATAACTAAACTTCTAATATTTCCTTTGGCCAAGGCTGGTTCCCAGGGCAGACAAATCTAGAACTCCTCGGTGGCATTGCTAATGCACAAACCACCTCTCCACCAGCACACACGGGTGGCTTCCTGAGGTATCCAAGTAAAAGGTTACCCTGTGTTTCTTCCTAGCCTCTTCTCTGGAAACAGGTGGATCATTTCAGCCAAAGCCTTCCAAAAGTTCAAGCCCAAGGGAGACAGCTGGAGCTGACAACTCCTGCTCAAGCAGTTCAGGTTTGGCAAAGCTGTGAGCAACTGAAAGCAGGTCACTCCTACACTCGCTTCTTTGGCACTACTCCTCTTCCAGCTCAGGTAGGGATGGGCTACTGGGAATGCTGCTCCCATTCCCAGCTCAAGTAGGGATGAGCTACTGGGAATGCTGCTCCTGTTCCCAGCTGAAGCACACATGCCTGCTGCTCATTCATCCTCTTGTGCTCGGTTGATAAAACACAAGAGTAATGAATGACCTAAAAAGCAGTGGGCAGTTGTGAATATCAGTTTGAAATACAGCTCATAAGAAATGAAAACACGTATTTATAAGCCAAATACCTTAAATGGAAGCACAAAACTTTTTAGTTCTGTTCAAATACGTGGAGAAGATTTCACTACACCCATCAGGTAACCTATGCCTGGACTTCTGTATCATAAGCCTTCTATCTAATCCCATCCATTTCTGTTTCTTCCTTTTGCTAATACTGGCCTTTTTAATCTCTCTTCATTTGGAAGCACCAGCCCTCCCAATACCTTTAACCATCCTCATTGCACTTTCATTGAAATCAATGGGGCTTTGCAAATTACCATTGTGCAGCTGACTCCATTATGCCCATTACAGATTTAAAAACATGATGACAAGAAGCTAATCTGTACGCACAACTCCCTCTCTTCTGCTGTAAATAACTCAGCCATATAATTTTTTAAATACTGAAGTGCCTAAATTATAGACTAACAATATGCAAAATTTCATCTTCAGATAAGTCTACGGGGTTTTTTGTAGCTAAGATAATACAGCACTTTTCACAGACTCAGCTAAACCGTGATAGCTTTTGTTTGTTTTGTCTTGTTTCTTGTTTAAAAATGGATAAAGGCACGTCGGGCCAATTTAATTTCAATAGGATATGCGGAGACTAAGTGAAGTGGCAGAGTTTCAGTTCTACATAACGTTAATAGTAGAATTAACAATCCAGCCCTTCAAAACAGGGTCTGGCAAACTCGTAATCACATTCAAAATTCAGCGTCCCCTCATTAGTACCACGCCTGTGCCAGCAAGGAGGCAAACAGCAGTCGGCTGCTCCTTGGATGTCACCCCGCGGAGGCTGGTTTCGCCATGGGACACCTCCAAGGTGCCAAACTAACCACCAGACCTTCTGGCTGGGACCTTCCTCCAGACAGTACTGCCCAGATGACGATGGGAGAGCGCAGCACGGTGTGGCTGCCTGACCCCACCTCGTGACGCCTCAGGAGCTGCAAATGCCTTGAGCTGATGTTATTCTTCCAGTTGGACTTTCCAAGCCCTTCAATGCTGAACCACAGCAAGCAGATGCCAACACAACAAAGGGTAAATGAAACCCCACAGCTGCTGTGCCCTGTGCCCGTAATTTCACGAACTTTCTGGTGCCAACGGCCTATAGCAGAGTTTTCATTTGTGCCCTGGAGCTCGGGCAAGGAAGTGAAGAGGACAAAATGCAAGTGAAACATGGGGACGGGGAAAGGGTGGGAGCACAGACAAAATGCTGCTCCCTCTTTTGTGGTTATTCAGCAAAGAGCTGAAAGAAACACAGCGGAGTCTGAAGCTGGGACAGCCAAATCCATCTGATGCCAGGAAAATAGGAGGAATCCCAGAGCTGGCTCCTCCTGGCACAGTGAGCCTCGTGTCGCCATCTCTAAAGCCACACAAAGCGGCAGTGTGCTGGCCCCGAGCTGGCTCTTCTGCCCAGGGGCTGTGGGCACCCACAACATGTCCCACGGGTCCCAGGTCCAGTGAGGAGCCTCATGACAAGACCCGTGAGACCGCTCTCACCTGCCCAGCAAAACCTTCCCCTGAGCAGAAAGACAAGGTGCCGCAGAAGGAATAAAGCGGTTTTCCCCAAATAACTTTCCTCCTCCTGTGGGTGGGGATGATTTAGCCCATTGTGCAATCTCCGCTGCTGTGTAATTTATATTCACTGGGGTGCCAAAACTGCACAGTCTCCTCTAAATATAAGCAATTAACTCCCATTAGCATTAGCGGGAATCACTCAGGAGACTACCCCCCATTATTGATTATCTCGGTTTTGTACCAACTCAAAAAAATGTACAAAGAAAAGAAAATCACATAGTTAGTGGCTTTGGCTAAGTTAAGGCAGGCAAATTAGATTCATTATCATTCTTGAGCTAAACAGTGGGGCTTATTAGAATGTAGTTCATTTACATACTTTGATCTGATGGGTGTAGATACCTAATTATACAGCAGCCAGCAACTTATTTTTGATGTTTTTTATTAATTAATATTCAGTATTATAATTAAATGCACAGGCTGCTCTTCTGCAAATTCTTTTTTTTTGTTGTTTCTAAAGCAAAAATAACTTTAAAAACATACCTGTGAAGTACACGATCAGCAACAGATTCCTCCACAATGCAACAGGAATGTACCCATCACTTCCAACAAACGTGGCCCACAGCTTTGCCCCAGGCCCTGCTACTCCTCAGCCCATGCTGAGCAGCTAGCCATGCCCCGATGTTAACCCTGACACCCAAAGACGGTCCTGTAGGAGTATCTATACCTTTAGGTAATACAATGGTTTTGTATATTCATCCTCTCTCTAATGTAAATAGCTTATTTTGATATAGTTCTTTTTAACAGAATCAGTCATTGATGCAACTTTGGCAGTTCTTCATAGCTCATTCAAAACAAAAAAAGAATTAGTATATCTTAATGCAAAATTTTGGATTCTATTTTGAATAGGGAAAAAAGAGGACTAGTTGTACTCTGTTCTCCACCTTTTTTATGACCGGCTTACATAAACCTGGTAAGAAGGAGGAGATAAGCATAGCAAGAAAATCTCCCATGGACACACACATAGTTTATATAAATAACAAAGGCGGCCGTATTTTGTTCTTTGTGTGGCCTCAAGAAATAGAAGGACTAATTTCTGCTTTCACCTGCATGGCTCTGTTCCCACAAGCAGGTAAGCGCCGTGCTCCCAATCCAAGAGAGCACTTGCATGCATGCTTAATATGAAGCACACGCCTTCTGTGTCTCTTGTGACACGCTGTTTTAAAGAGAAGCACAGGGTATACATTTTGATGAAAAGCAGAGTGCTCAGCAGATGACAAAGTTACGTCCTCTCAGCAGTCAGTAAGATGTGACAGGTTCGTGCTGGTGAACGTGAGGGCGGAATTCAGCCGTATGAAAATATATCGGCATACTGAAGACTAAAATTAGGTACCACGCACATAAATGGAGGCTGGACTTGGCTCAGAATTTCCAGATTAGATGCCGATGTTACTCACTACGGTTGTGATAGCAAAGCTATACGTAGACAAACACGCAGATTTTGAGAGAGCCTCAACATGACCCAATGCGGTAGAGCAGTGGCTACAGATTTTAGAAGACATTCAAATAATGCTCCGATCGGCATCTGTCAGAGGTCTCTTCATCCGAGCAGCTCAGAAGCTTCCTCTGCAAAGCAGGCATTTCTGCAGGAAAAAGCGTATCTATCCTGTTAAAAACTCCAGGAATTGCCTGCTGATTAGGTCATTAAATAAACCAGCCATGAGCGGTGGTATTATGTACAGATCACTATAAAAGAAATAATAGGAGAATAAATATCGCAAGCAAAGCTCACTAAGCCTTCAAATACAATGAACTTTTTTCCTGAGCAGACAGTGCCAAGCAAGCTGAAAAATTAATTTACTATTTGTTACCGGTTTTGTTATGATTGGTATCTTTACAAGTCTGAGTCATTAGCATGCGAGTTTACAATTATCCTCTGAGCCTTGCAATGTCCTGTCATTTACCTCCGGGGATTTATGTCAGAATCCAACTCGGTTCGTAAGTGATCTTCCAGTAGGACAGAATGACAGCACCATTATAGCTCCCTCCAGCAGATGATGGTAATGATATTATTATTCCCCTGATCAGCTTGGTGATGATTGTTTGAACTTTATCAGTATTAATAGAGAAAATAATAAAGGTATTAATATTTGAAAGCTCTCTGTATTGTGTTTAGTATCATATTATTGCTACATTTTATGGCAAGTACTTTGACATTTCAGTGAATTCCCATTTACAGTATTACCGCTATAATCTACTCATTTTATAATTGCTTCTGGATACTTGTAAGGCTTAATTTCTGATATTTCCTCTCAATAAAGGGGCCTGCGTATGAAATTGATATACAATTATCCTCACGAATTTGCATTGTTAGCCTAGAGGTGGGGGGCTTAAAACAGCCAAAAATATCCTATTTGGCTACTGGACCAAATAAGGCCTTACTGGCTTCTTGGGTTTCACGGTCACCAAGATTGCTTCTAGTTCTAGAGCAGAAGGATCCTCTCTCTCACAGCTCCTTAAAATATCCCTGCTATCCACATAAAAGGACAGAAGCTGCTGAGCAACCCAGACTGACAATTTCACAGGGAACCTCAAGATGGAGAAGAACACGTCAAACAATCTCCCTACCCTAGGAAGGAGTCGGGAAGACAGAAGACTACGCATGCTTTCCAGCTAGGAAAAGGTAGCATGCGTAATGATTGGCTTGGGATGGGGCCATCCCACACGGACATAAGCTGGAACTAGTTGCTGGAGAGAAACAGGCCAGCCCGTTGAGTTGTGAAATGAGTACTCTGAATTTGGCCTTTGCAAGGGACTGGGGCAGGAAGAAATGCAGGAAGGGGTACTATAGATGGGCTCACTAGAGCTGTAGCTCATGGCTTTCTGTGGAAGACAGGCGAGGTACAGAGCATATGAACCAGAATTTATACTTCATTTCTGGCTTGACATTATTTTTTGAAAACATTCTAGCGAACTCTTGCCCTGTGCCACGCTAACTTCTTCAGATTGGTATAGACGTTCCTGCAGAAGTACAGATTTCATTCCCATATCTGCACAGAACTCTGAGTTCTTGCAAACAACTTGCACTAAGTTAATAAAGCTACAATTTTGTGGAGTTACAAGACCATATGTTCTGACTGCTCAAAACCCGTTTTTCTAAAGGGAAACGCGTAAGAACTCCAACATTAACGAAAACGCAAACAGCAGTCTGCCACCTCCTTAGTTTTGTGAGGCATCAAAAAGCCAACAAAGTTGGTAACAGTAGAGGCAACAACTATTTCTCATTTTGAGGCTCAGCTGAAGCTAGTTTATTTACTTTACTCTCTTCAGTTCCAGAGCAGCAATCTATTAACAGCTTGTAAATCAGTGTCAGACACACTATATGATAGATCCTGTATGAAATGTTTATAGTACTGTGTGATACTGAGCGAGATGCACTCTTAAAAACTACCTCTGATATTTCATAGAATCATATTCTCAGCAGCTCTCGTGAGAGCTACTCCCCAGCCTTCACAGCTGAAAATGAGATGCTAGGTGGGATGGCAGAACTGGAGGGGAAGGTGTTTAAGCAATAGCCAGTTCACTAGATGATCCAGGGCATAGTATTATGGTAGCTCTTGGGAGCCCTGATCACCCATGACTCCCGGTAGAAATGCTTTTAAACAGAAAAGACAAATGGTGTTTATAAGAAGGCCAAGCTTATTAAATACTGCCCGGATCCAGACATCTATTTCAGATGAAGGGCTAAATCCCAACACTCAAAAAAAAAATTAGCTTGAAGTTTTGCTATTAAAATTCTGACTGTGTAAGACATAAGATGAAGAGAACTGGTCTAAGGATCTACTATCCAAACTGTGAAAATACACTTGCATTATGAAGACAACTCAGTTATCACCTATGGTATGCAAAATAAAACACACAGTAGTTTTAAGATAAGATACTACTTCTCTTCCATGCTTGTGTTTACCCACCTACCAGCACACAGAAATGCCGACATCCATGGCCAGAGCATTGCCTGTTTTCAGCCATTTCTCAGCCCAGACCTTGCTTGAACATCATTTGTTCAAGTTTCACCCCAGCCTCCAACTTGGCCAGAGACTTGCACCTTTCTTTGCAGCCTCCCAGGGCAGGCAGCATTGACACTCCCCCTGAACTCAGCGAGCGGCGCTAAGAGCAGTCTCAATAGCCCGGGATCTCCTCTCGTTCTCAAGAGCTCCTGCCTGTACCAGGTCCGAATCTGTGCCAATGTCTGCCTGCAGCAGAAGCACTGTTAAAGGAAAGCCCTAGGCTAGTCGGCTGTCCTACGACTGTATTAGCCTCACTGTCTTTGTCAGGCTTGTTCTCTCTGGAATTGCATATCCACTTAAGATTATGAATTTGATTTATCTTCAAGATTTAGGTGAGTTTCAATCCTTGCAGAAGCAAAAGAACAATAGCATGGAGCAGAAGAAGATACAGGGAAGATATATCTGTGCATGAATTTACCACACACAGTGTTGTCAGGGCACTTCAGTCCTGATTTGCAGAGCTTTGTAATACACATTTCTTGTGTAGGGACTACTAAATTAGCTGTGATTTACATCATTGTGGGGAGCAAGAAAAAATACCGATCTGAGCCACCAAAACAAACACATATTTGAACGGAGGTGTCAGGAGGCACAGATGTATTGCGCCACCTGCACTACTTGTGAGATGCTCCTTCCAGTCAATGCTACAGCACATTCACTTTGAGCTAACTTGCGTGGCGTTAAATTACGATTGTATTGATTTTTCACAGCATTAATTTCATGGTGACGCTTTAAACTGCTTAAGGCTCTATACAGAATAGTGCTGAACTCAGGACAAGGAAAGAATGGAGGCATTTTTGATGAATCAGAGGAGGTCACCATGAGACAGCAGGTGTCTCCTGAGAGAGAGCCAACAGAGAGAAGGTGCCTCTGTTCAGCACAGCGTACCTCGGGCTGCGTGGTTCCTCGGGTCCCATGGAAAGGCGCTACCCCAGAACCGGAGGACTATCTTTTATAGCAGATTTCGGAATGCTGTTTATTGTAAACCTGGAGTTTACTTGGAAGTTGTTTCCAATTGACATTCACAAGTAGAACTGTGAAGACACTCTAGCTCTTATTCCTGTCCTCAGACCAGTTGGCAAAGAGCCACGAAGCTTCCCAGTTGCAGGTTCACAATATACAATCTGCACCTGATTTCTAGATAATATAGAAATACTATATCCAGCTACAATGTAGTTCATATGGATGTTCCACTTTGCTGCGATAGACCTAAATCTTGCTTTCTTCAAATCAGTGGGAGTTTTGCTTGAGGAAGAAATGAAAGATTAGGGCCACAGAAAACACAAAGTCAGTAATTTGGCAGCCTGATTTTATAATAATCTTTGTCTAATGATTATTTAATATTGTACTAGGCTATTTAAAAGAATATTCTACAAAGTGTTGGAGCTTCCTTTTCAAAGCTTGTGTAAAATGTGATTTGTAATTAGTAGCTTTAGATATGTAATGTGTGTGAGAGAATATTAGTATTCCATAAAAGCTGCTGTCAGTATAAGTTATATGGAGAAGAACAAAATAATACGAATACTTAATAGCTAAAATACTTTGTTTAAAATAGATTTGCTAGATTTTGTAGAAGCTCCACCTTGGAAACTTAATTTTTTCTTTCCCACTAAATTCTGTTATAAATAAATGAGTTAGGAACTATGACCATAAATGACCCGAGCACTAAGGGAATATATTAAAATTTACTTTTAAGTGCTTCAAAGCATTTCACTTTATTCATATATAGATACCGGCATTATTCACAGAGCTCGTTACTACAGCTCTGGAAATTACTCACCAGTCTAAATGTTCATAAAAATATTATGATACTTACAGTAGGTGTCAATTCAGTAAATCCCACTGACTGGTGATGCCACTAACTCTAACCGCGCTTAGAGTACGGCCAGTTCCTTAAAAACGTCTGGTGCAACCAGTTCTCGTTCACTGTGCATCACAAGGATGAACACCTTTTTGTGATGGTTTTACCTGTGTGAAACATCACAAAGCAAAAGCTGGCTGTGCCGGCGTGTGCGGCGTGCGCAGGAGCAGCAGAGGGCACTCACACTCTACGCTACGCGCCCCGGCTGCTCTGCAGCTCCTGCAGCCTCTCCGGAGCTGGCGAGCCCTGTGCCAGCACAAATCGCCCCTCTGCTTCAAGAAAATTCCACAGGAATTTTATTCTCATTCCCTCTGAATTCGCGGTGTGCTTAGGAAGAAAGTTAAAGAAAAAAAGCGCCAAAAATTCCTCGCTCAGACCTAGGAAACCTCCACACACGCATCCTACGGTTCCCCGGGCCAAACCCTGTGAGTCTTAACCACCCAGCAAAAGGCACCGATTCTTGAAGAGCTCCCCAACAGACAGAGGGAGCAGGATTTGGCCATCAGGCACCGGAGAAGCAAGCAACCAAAAATGTTTCTTAAATTGCCTAAAGCTGAGGCAAGAATTTTTTTAAGCCAGCAATAACATCAGCATCAGTTGGTACGTGATCCAGACATGCTGCTCCTAAAATCGTTACTATTAAAAGAATATCTAAATTCATGCATCTTGTGTTCCCTAACGTTGTGCAATGGCTTGATTTCTCCCTTCACGAAGGAGTTTTCTCAGCATATTCCCTTTCTGACCTAGATAAAATAAATTCTCGTTCTTCATCTACTTCTGTAAG
The DNA here is from genome assembly GCF_963924245.1 of Chroicocephalus ridibundus. Lineage (NCBI taxonomy): Eukaryota > Metazoa > Chordata > Aves > Charadriiformes > Laridae > Chroicocephalus > Chroicocephalus ridibundus. The sequence continues at coordinate 1,055,146 of NC_086286.1, forward strand.
GTAATGGCATGGTGAAGAATGTGATGTGTGCACTACAGATGGCACTGAAAGAATCCAAGAATCTAAAAATACAGTAAGTTTTACAGGAGAGGTTTCGTAAGGTGGCTGTCTCCTCCTTGACATCACTATTCAGCTGGCTATTGGAATGGGACTAATTTAATTAAGAGAACAGCTCAGATAAAACATTTTTGTCAGATTCTCCAAGTCCTATTCACCTTGCTTGAGAACTCAAGCAAGTCTTCTCTTAAGCAGTCCAGTAATACACCTCCCGTCCTGCCAGCTTCGCTGAGCACAGCAACAATAGGAGCAATTGGCACAAAGAAAACTACTGAAGTTAATGTAAAGATTATCATATTATTTTTCCAATGGTGACCCAACGGTCAAGGCAATTGCTGGCAAGAAATTGTTCACTGCAGTCTTGATCTTTCACTCCTCAAAAGCTCCAGGTGAGTTTTGTTTGCAGGATTTGGTCCTGAAACCCTCACAGCTTGCCACTAGCTCATTTCACTCCTCTGCTTTCCAAAGCACCTGAAGAAAAAGCAGCCACTTCTAAGCAATAAACATCAATTGTGGGCTTGGGGATTTTTTGCAGTGATCACTGCTGTTGGGGTTTTTTTTTGCGAGAAACATAAGCAGAATGGTGAGACCATAATACAGTGAAAATACAGACCAGGTTGTTAATTTGGCTGTGCTCCAATCTCTCCTAGCATGAAACTTGATTTCCTAATAATAAATTTCTGTATCTGGTTTCAGTAAGTAAACAAATACTGCAAATCCACTTTGCATTTTAAAAAGAATAGTGCATTTTTAAGGAAAGAGGAAAAGCTGGAGAAGACGGTTTTGGGGCTAAACAACACGGTTCTTCAGATCCCAAACAGAACCACTATATTCAGTAACTGCTGGGGAGGCGGGTGATGGGGAAAGATGGGGGAAGAAAGGGAGGCAGGTGATGGGGAAAGATGGGGGAAGAAAGGGAGCCAGGAGGAGGGTTAATAGAAGTTTTCCAATCTGACATTCTCAAAGTAAACACATAAACAACGAAAAAAAGCTTCTATCTGACCAAGGAAGAAGAGTGTTAGAAGGATGTAATGCAATCCCTGCAGCATTTCAAACTCCACTTCAAATCTAGGTCTCTTTCCACATACCATGTTCATTGCTTGCAGCAAAAATGGGTTCTTTTAAAGAGCATGTCCCTTTATCATCATAGAACCAGCAGTTTCAGATTTCATACTTGTGATCTCAATAGCTTGCAGGAATTTATATGCAGAACACAACTTTGGTGTATAAAACTGGGGAAAAATGTCAGACAATGTTTTTGTGTATCACCCAGCAATCACTGAGAGGGTACTGGTACATTTTAGCTGTCCCAACATTGTTTCTCAGACTTCAGGAAAAAAGGGGAAGACTCAAAAAAAAACCAAAAAAAATTTGCTTTGTGTACTGTTTGAGAAGTGGCAGGATGTGTCACAATTAACTAACTTCACTGTTTTATTATTGAGTGACTGTTTCCTAAGGAAATGTGCTGTCTGCAGCCTTTGGGATGTGCCCGTTAAAGCCTTCAGTGAAGAAATCACTGGTTTAGGACATCTAAGTGTGCGTATGTACAAACACTTGCACTACTCATTTACCCTGGTTAACACTCCTAATTATACTTTCACCTGAGATTTGGATTTACGTGGTTTCATAAATTACAAGGTAGTCTGCCAGTCCTCCTCAGGCGTGAATTTTCATGCAGTTGTGTATGCAGAGGGTTAGTGCCACACTAAAATACACACAAGGTTCTAGGTACCTTGCAGGATTAAGCTCAGAATGTCTTTCTTATTCAACTCTTTAAAAGTCCTGATGTTCCCTTTTGCCTTCTTTTCAGTACAATGTGATTCCAAGAGAGACACATGATGGAGCATTCAAGCCTTAGTGTTTCTTTTCTGGTGGTTAAGAAAGAGCGCAATCTCACCTTGCAGCAAGTCGTCTTTGTATCCCCTAAGCAGGTCCAAAAATTCCTCCAGCACCTTAGCAAATGCATATTAATAAAAACAAACATGAACCAAGATTTCCATTCCCTTTTTTTTTTTTTCCTAGTCAGGCCTGTAGCCAATCTGGTATACAAATCTCTGGGAAAAATGCCCAAGTATGACCGAAGGCAGGTGCTGGGCACGCCGTACCCCTGAACCCACAACATCCTCTTAAAGAGGAGCCCCGGGCCTGCAACCCTGCCAGCCAGCAGGGACGCTTCCGCCACAGAGAGCTCCAGGACAGCAATGAGGTCTCTCCTCCAACAGAAGTGCTTCCACCCACGTGCATCCCACTCTTGGCTATTTCTCACCGGTATACTGACTTTTTCAAGATGGCACGGGAGCTAACTTAACTTGAATTTCCTGGCTTTTGAGAGATTATAGGCATTATTTACTCCTTCTTTTTTTACCTACCACATTTTTAATTAAATTAAATTCCCCATGCATGGTTAGCTATAAAGTGCATATTACTTACCTGCATCTTCAGATCTTTTACAGTCCCGTGGGTAAATCCATAATTAGTTGGTTTTGTAAAATGCATATTATTTACTTGACAGGCCAGAATGGCTCTAGAGGAACTGTCCTCACGTCTTGGTTAAGTGCATAATTAGGCAGGCTTTTAAAACCCATATTATGGTCCCCACATTGAAGCCATTGCACTCCATTTGTTAAATATTCATTCTTTTTTTAAAAAAAAATACGTATTATTTACTCCATTGGACAAGACAGCATGTAATTATGTATTTAGGATGTGTGCAATGCATAATAAAAAGTAGTCATGAAAATGTATGGAAAAAATTACTTTGCACTATTAGGGCTTTTTTAAGCCACCATGTCCTCACCATTTCCTCTCAAAACACCAAGTATGTTCAGAAGAACAACTATTTAACGAAAAAAGTGTTCAACCAAGCACTACTTGAGGGGATACTTATACATTTACCTAAACTTTCAGGCTTTTTTCATATATAAAGGGAGTATTTGTGCTCTTTTCCGAGCTATTTAATAACATTGGAGTAAAACTTTATTTTACACTCCTACTTCCTTAGTCCTTTGGGACAGACTCTCACTAGCACAAATGCACGTTGTTCCACTGAAGGAGGGATTGGCATGTTAATCAGCAAAGCAGAGGGTCTGAATCACCATGTCCTAGAAATCATGCACTATTTCTTTCCAGTGGATAAAGGTAAGCAAAAAGGTTAAGGAGACTGACAAGTGCCTGTCAGTACGTTCATGTGGTTGCAATGGAGACCTTTCAGGGTGACTATTTCCATGGGAAAAAAAACCCTGCAGAAAACCAATGTATGATTTTCATGCGACTTCGAGGCCTTAGGGGTAATACAGGTTGTGCACAGGCTTTGTGGACTCTGAATGGGGATGCGCATCACACAGTTTCATTAGTGACGGGCCAAAAGCATGAAGTAGTAATTCACACAGCAGTAATTCCAGACAAGTGCCCAAATACCATTCACCGCAACTGAGACTATTAAACATCTGGACACATACTGTACATTGCTACAGATTATGGACCAGACTCACGTGGGACTGAACCACCAGTTCCTATTGATTTTACTAAGTGAGATAGCCAGGTAACTGAAGAGCCGTGCCCTTGTGTGTCTGGACTCTCACTCTGCCAACAGAGCCTTTATGAAGCTGAAGTTATTGGATATCAGGTTATCAAGCAGCATGATGAAATCTGGTGAAGAACTGAAACTATCAACAAGGGTTTAATGTTCAACAACTACAGCCAAGTTCAACTTCCTGGATCTTATATCATGCTTAGTGCCGCCAAACTGAATAAGAATGATGTGATGTTTAGTAACTTGTGATGCGACAGCTGTTCAGAAAGTGACTCACATCATCTTCTTCTTGAGTAGAAAGGGCATCCTCCTAAGAATCTAGTGTTCATTTACTGGAGGCAGTTAAAAAAAAATTCATCACCCTTCTCCTCTCATTCGCTCTCCTTTCCCAGCCTTTCCCCACAGCACTGCTATGCCCATTCCAGAGAACACACCAAGACGCATCTGTAGCTCCTCAGCCCCCTGTCCAGGCATAGAGTGAGACAGAAGCTGTAACTCGATGTCCTGAGGGGTGGGTACCTCCTCCGTATCGCAGCTCAAAAGTAACAGCAACCAAAACAACAATATGTCCCGTCACATGGCGCAGGTCAGGCAAGAAAGCAAGAGCTCCCCTCAAAACCTCATTCACACTCATTTGAGTTCACTCCTTCCCCCGAGAACTGCACAAGGCCAAGCTACACACCAAAAGCATGACGTATTGCATAAGGAACTTGCCATAAGTAGGCTATGGCTCCTTTCTGGAATCTGCTGAGGTTACGGGCACACAATCAAATGCAATCAAGGCACAGCAGCTAAGCAAGTGAGCACCTGTCAGCTGGGCCTCTAAACCTACCTCTGGAAGCGCCTTTATGTTCCACCCAGAAGCGCGTTATGGAAAGGGCCACGCAGTGAAAGATGCCGCCTTCACCCCTGGTTTCTTTGGCTGTTCACCACCCCTCTGCTGCAAGTCGCCCCCTTCGCATTTCAGCTGGCAAATCCAAATCCGTGCATGCTTTCATTTGCTTAACTGAAAAAAAAGAGGAAACAGAAAATCAGATGGCTTAGTTAAAACAGATCTCTAAACTAAGTTGGCTGCACTAGCACTGAAGTGCAGGAGGACTGATTGAATGCTTTTTCCTCCTCAGACAGCTGGTTAAGCTGGTTCAGGTGACAACCTCTAGGACATCGGTAGTAAGAAATAGTTGGAAGGAAATTAAGCTGCTTTTGCAGCACTTCTCTGGAATAGCTCCAGCCCACCCTGGCTGCAAAGGAAAACACGCTACCTTAAATCCCAGTGGAAGGGGTCTCAATTTCAGTCAGTATTCTCAATAAATATGAAAAAGAACACGCAAGGCAAAACCAGACAGGTTCCTTAAACAAAGACTATGATTAATTTTAAACGATGTTGTCCAATCATATTGATCATTATAGCCACTTATATTTACTATAAATCTATTAGAGTTTTCCTGTTTTGTTTCTTTACTTCAATACAAAAACAAGAACTCTCTCCCACAGTCAGCTAGATATTTCCTGAAATAACACATGAGTGGTGGCTATTTTACCCAGCAGGTTCCTTTATCACCACGGAGCAGGAAAGTTGACGGGCTTTGTGTCTGAAATGTAATTAGCTTGTGGGAGCACGGTCATAATGAAAGTAAAATTTACGTTATTGCAGGCATGTGATTGTTTGCTCTTTCAAACAGGAGTAAAAAGTGAATGCCAAGGCATATATTTGGGGGCCTCATTCAATCAATATCCTCAGACTTCCTACGCATCTGTGGAGAGGCAGGGAGGCAACTGGAGGTTTAGATCAGGTTTCTGTGTGAAAGCTTTTAAGACCTCAAAAGAAGAAATGAATGATGAAAAATGAGTTACACCATTGGGCCTGAGCCCCATTTCAGTCCCATTCAGGATTCACCCAGATTAACGGAGCAGAACCTCTCCCTTAGAAGCAAACGTAGAGGTTTACAAACCCCTTCAAAGCACAAAAAGTAGCTACCCTTCTTCATTAAAAAACAAAAGGTTTAATTTTCTAAATGAAATTCTTTCAGCAAATCCGTTTGTAGAGCAAGCCTCAAACACACTGAAACGCAACACACTTTAACCCTCTTTCTATTCATTTCTGAAAGGCTGAAACACAAGAAAACAGTGGTTAGGACTCAATTAGGCCATGATCTCCTGTAGGTCCAGGAAAAATAAAAAAGAGCAGCTTGTTCCAATAGTTTGCTCTGTAAACACTTACAGCCCCATGTGACAGACGCAACACTTATCAATCCGTCTTGGGGCATTTAAATATATTAACTTTCACTCAAAAAGAAATTTTAACCTGCCCCATTAAAAAATCAGAGCTCAGACTCCCATCTCGTATTGGCTAATAGCGGTGAAGAATCATGTGCCCTAAGTCACATATACACATTTTTGTATATATTTTGAAGATGGGCCTTTTGATATATTTTTTTGACATAAATTAATCTCTCTTTCATCATTACTTTTCTCCACCTTCAGCAGACAGGATCAACACTTAGTTCAAGACAGCGCATTCCCTTTGCAGCAGCACCAAGCCTTCTCCTCGTTGCCCTCTCTGAGTTTCACCACTGAAGCAGGAAGTAGCTCCCCACTTTGTGCCTCTGAAGGCAAAGATCACTTCAAGTATGGTAAAATGTGGGATTTTTCCAAATCTATACCATCTTCCTAACACTTTCCTCCTATAGTAAACCCTCCTCCATAAAGCTCTACCCTAACTCTCTCCTGCTCACCACCACAAACCTCTGTCCCCAATGGCTTGTGTCTGTCCACACGTGTGACCCACCAAAACCACCCGTATCCCTTTCTCTTGGGCACCAGCCTGAACTTGCCTCCCATGGTCATCACTGCCTTAGCTGCCCTGGCACTCCACACCTCTGGCAAGTTCAACTTCCTCCTATGCCACGTGCTGCTACGCCGTTTCTTCAATCGCGTGGGGATCCCTTCCTTCTATACCTTATCCCTCATAGGCTCCTGAACCTCGAAGATAAAGCAATTTTATTTAGATTGCTAAATACAGACATTGGAGTTTTAAAATGCCCGTTTTTACATGAAAAACAGATATCAGGCTTACATTACAACAATAGTTTACAGAAGTAGGTATGACAATTAACTCCTGGTTTATTTAAAAAATAGAAAAAAGGGGGTGGAAGGAGTGGGACTAAACTAATCAAGTCTTCTCCAAGACATTTCATCCCCAGCGTGTTTTAGAGAACAAGCAGCAGGACTGGGGCTTTCTCAATGAAGTGCAGACGAAAAGGGAAACGACCTGTCAGTACACAGCCTGAAATACGTCCCTCCAAAAAGGGACTCGGCCGGGAACAGGTCTATCACCTTGTTCCCTCTCCAAAGAGAGAAACAGGAGAAAAATTGGTTTGTTCAAAATGTGGGAGCGGAGACAAGATCATTGATTCTTTCCCTTTGCTTAGAACAACTCAAGAATGGGTTGTGTAGAGAGGTAAGGGGTTTGGAGCCAGGGCTGGCAGCTGCCGAAGGGAAGGGGCACTGGAGAGCAGTGCCGTTTGGCTGGACGGACCTCACCTGCTGTCCGCCCACATGCTGATGCCCAGAGGAGCACTGCTCAATAGCCCATCAGCCTTAGGAAACAACTGATGAATTCACAGTTTTTTTAACAGTTAAATTCTAAACCTTTTTAAATATAGCACATTACTGGTGCCTAGCCACTGAGAAGACAGAAATGAAGGTGATACCAAACTGAATTTTCCATCTACTATCTTGTTTCAGCATCTGCTGCTAAAACCACAGTAGGCAAACGTACCAGCAAACTCCTAGATAAACCAGTACATGATCTGCAAGGTAGACACAGCTAATAGAGGGTGCTTATTGCAGGCGTCCAGAGGGAAATACACTGTCCTGGCAGAGACACAAACCTTCGTGCTAAAATAGCCAAACTTGAAACATCATAGTGAAGAGCCGTGGGCATCTGTGCTGTCAGATCCAGGGCAGAAAAAGCTCTCTCCCTGACCAGACAAAATGTTGGACAAAAGTGGACAAAAGCAGCAAGATTCTTCAAGGTGAACGGTTTAGTTAGAAGACCTTCCTCATGTCTCACCAAAGAGATCTGATAAATATCTACAGGAGTTTTGAACTGCTCATTAAAAGCTGCTTGCTATCCTACAAATTCCTTGTATAAGCATCCCTCATTCTCCAACATAATCCTCCAATGAATCCCCTAAGCCTTTCGTTTTAACCTTAACTGCAGAATGATGGTAAAATCATTAAAAGTGAGACTTCACTAAAATACGAAGAACACACCAGATTCCCTACGCACTTTTCATAGTATCTTGTTCAAGTTCCAGCAATTCCAGTACTAGTTCCTCTGACCTCTGGTAGATACTAATGAGAGATTTTAAGGCAGTTTGCAGTAATGCAGCCACACCAACAACTTCGAGTGCCTCGTGCGATTTACACACAACCACATGCACAAACGCTTCTGCTTATCACAAAACAGAGATGAATCAACTGGAGAAGAGCTTCCTTGTTGGTAGGAGGACGCTAGCCCTTCCTTTGGAATAATCCAGACACTGCCACCCTGAACCCTAATCGGAATCAGATTGGGGGGGGGGGCGGGTAGGAACACTGGGTGTTTTTAAGAACTCCTAGTTTCGTTCTAGCTAAATATGCCATGTAAAAAAAATCCCTTTACTTGATTTATTTCCAGTGCCTCTTCCTCGAATGAAATTTAAATCTCATGTGTTTGGAAAAAAAAATCACAGACAACTGCAGTACGGCTACAATTTTTTAAAGGGAATGGTTAAAGAGAGGCTCTTAGATCCATATATTTCTGCTGAGCCTAGCACTCACACCAGAGAACCTCCTGGGCCAAAAGACAGACCACGTTTCAGAGGGTCACCTTCTGGCACTGCCAACCCATCAGGTACAGCAGGAACACCAGAACTGTAGGAAAGGCAAGTTACGTTAGTCTTTCCAAATCTCCAGCAGATTGTTTCATGGTCTGGGGAAAGATACATTCAATCTCATCCAAACCAGTTCACACCTTTTCTTGATAAGTACTTGTATCAAAATGTTTCAGTTGTCAGAATATTCACCTCTGAGCCTGAGCATGTAAGTACAAGTCCACACATTAGTTTATCCATCAATATACTGTCTGTATTTTTGTCTATGCATTCCTCAAGTGCCCATCACCCTGATGCATAGGTGCCAGTTGAAATTCTCACCCCATGTTAGTTTGACAGCGCTGTCATCACGGGAGACAGAGCTGTACTGTGCTTCAACTAAAATATGAAACACGGCTACTTCTGTCCATCTCTGTAGCTACTCAGGTGGAAGCTGGTGGCTCTGCTTCAAGAAAAGTAGGAGGTACAATCCTGTGTTCAGGTCACTCTTCCCTTCTGCAACAAGACAGGTCATAAATGCCAAGCCTGGACAAAAATCTTCCTCATCGCAGATTGGCAGATGGCTCATGTGGCGAGCTCGCTGTCAAGGTCTAAGGGAGACTGTTAAGCATGAAAGAAACAACATATATAAACAAAATCTATTCCGTTCTTTCTCCTACACAAATCCTAAGAAAGGAGCACACCTTCTTTACAGAAAGGTCTATCCTTGTGTTCAGACAGCACCTAGAAGAGATATAAAATAGCAGCTCTGATAGTACCAGCACCATTTTAATGGCCGAATGCAGAATTGAAAAACAGGCTTTGCTTCCAGGTGCAGACAGATGTCTGATGTGAAGATATTGGCTGTCTCTTACCAAAAGTGACAGGCATTTTTGGTAAGGCTTTTCTCAACAGATGGCAAAACTTGGGTCCTACTGATTGCAGCAGGATCTGAGGGTGTTCAGCGCGTAGCAGGATCAGGCCCAAAGCATGGGTCTGAACTCCAGGTTTCATCCCCATTGTTAAGAAAAGGTGTTGGTGTGAAAAGGATGTTCAGACACTAAGCATCAGATTCACAAAAAAAAGACCAACAAACCTCCACGGTATATTGTGATGTTTTCTTTTGTATACTGTATCAATGACTGTGTGGTACGCTCACTGAAAAACCAGCCCTTGGTAATTGTCAGGGAACTTCATTCCGAGTGCAGGCTCTACTGGAAATTAATTGCTTCAGTGCAATCTGAACCACATCATAAATGTCATGTAGAAGTTGCAGGGAGTGAGGAGGCAATGACAGCTCTATCCGCACTGTTTCATTTAAAGGTGGGTAAAACACACTGCGACAGAAGTGCTCTTCATCAATAATTTAGTCCGCAGTGTAAAGCCAAGCCTTGCCAAAGATGCCAGGGGAGCAGCTACCTCCCTGGTTTTAATGACACCAGCAGGGAGGGGTTGAGGGGCCAGCTCAAATCAACATTCACTGCACATCTGGGCATGTCGGCAGATGAAGATATCTAGGACTGAGCTGACAGGACAAAGGGTTGAAAAAAGAAGTGTAACCTAGAAAACCTTTACTTTGAATTCTTTGTATAAATTCAAGGGGGATGACAGTTCCTAAGGTCATCTTACATAATAAAACTACAGTGATCTACATAGAGAATTTTAACTCTTTCCAACACATAATCAAAGAAACCGCAAGTTAAGTTTATATTATTCACTTTATGAATGTAAAATGCAGAATCCTTAATTCTCTGAAAAGAACTATTTTAATGAGCAGAATGTTAACATTTATATGCCTGACTTCATCGTAATAACCCTAATTATAGTACCACGGAAGCCCCACTGTACTGGAGGGTCACTGGAGTTCCTATTATAACCCTTATCTTAGGGGAGTTTAATATCTTAGCCATTTCGCAGTATATCAGCTGAAACTTGCCATGCAGGTTAGCACTGCTTTACTCCTCCTTAAAATTATTGTTTTATAGCAGTTTAGTTTGGGTCTTAAACAGCTTCTGCTTGCCAAAAATAAGAGTTTTTACTGCTTTTATGACACTCTCTACACAAAAGCCCATCTACTCGCTCTGAAGAGAATATGAGGTTCAGGTGCAAGGAGACTGATACATCATCATACCAAACTACCGTATTCTCACCCTAGGAGGTTACAAAGCCTTGTAGTTACAACGCGGTTGGAGCTACCCCGGTTTGCGGTATTGCTGCGATTCTGGCAGAGCTTTTAGGCAGCAGTCTTACATTCTAGGTTATACATTGGACACCTATGTTTCAGCTAAGTGGGTGATGGCTCATGTCATCTTTACATGGTGGGATGTAACACCAAAGCGGTGGAAAACAAATGGGGCCTCGATCGTTGTGATGCATTAGTTACAGGTTATAAAATGTCAAAGTGTTCAGCTGCCATCTAAATCTGTATAACTAATTCCTTTTGTCCAGACAAGTGCAGCATCAAAAAACCAACTGCTTCCACCTCCAATGCAGCCAGAGAACTTTTTCCATCAAGTTTTGCCTCTGCAATAGTAATAATCTCCGCCTCTGGCAAGTTAAAACTAAATTACTTAACATCACAGTACCTAGAGCTATAGCTGAAGGCTATTGAAATGATATAATTGTTTTTTCCTTGTCCAATAAAACTATGTAATTAATTTGCTTCTTATTTTCTGCTCACAGACCGTTTTTGATGAAATGTTATGTGCTTTCCATGATCTTCAAAAGCCCTAAGTAATCTAGATGACATCGGAGCTGTGCTCACAGCGAAGCTTCGTCAATGATAACTTCATTGAGGACTACTGCAGGTTTTACTCCCAATGGGGGTCATGTGGGAAGGCAACAAACAAAGGAGTCGGGGGAATGCAGTAGGTGGCATCTCTCCTAATTGCATCTGACATTCCGCTTTCATTTTCCCAGCCATCAGAAGGTGCAAAGTGAGTAATCCAGTTCTTAATAATAATGTTAAAATGCTAATGGCACCAGAAGAGCCCTCTGAAAGTACTGCAGAAGAGGTATAACATTTACATTCTGGAAAAGTTAAGCAGGACAGGCAGACGGATCATCACTGACTCAGCTGATGATTTCCAACAGGGGCCCTGAACACAAATAGGTCATAATAATTATAGTTATTGTCTGTGAGCGGGAAAAAACCCCATAATCCTCCCTACATCTATTCTCAGAAAGGAAGATGCTTGTGCTTATACCACCCTGCAGTGGCCTCCTCTGGAGGCCTGGCTTTCCATTCGGGAAGATACAGCGATGCTAGGTGCAACAGAAAATGCATCCCAAGATAAAATTCTTCTAGACCACTGATATCTGTTTCTCTCCACATAGCATCGCAGGCACTGACCCACTGCATGCTGCAAAACCAGATCCCATATTGTCACAGCGTGCCCTGTACCAAGCATCACCAAGAGGAACCCATCCTTCCACACTCTTGTTACTTGCTCCCCAACACCAGGAGAAGAGAACAAATGGCGCTACGTGGCCAGTGGTTCTTCTCGGTGTTACTGTTTATGCGGATGGATAGTTCAGCTAGCTCTCTTAAAGCTTCCAAATTACATTGTTCACTGTAAATGTGAGACTTACTGGAAAGGTCATTCAAAAGCCTGTTCCAGTGTTGTTTCTTTGCTCAGTACCTCACTTTTGGGAAGAAGCCTGAATTTTAAAGCAATAGAAAACTGAAGCTGCACTTCTTTCCCTGCTGAATTGCAGAAAACCAGGAGCCCTAATTATAATAAGCTCAGATAATAATAGAAGCCTGCACTACTAACGTAGACGCAGAGAGATTAAAATAAGGGTGTGCATGTGCGCTAGAATAGGATAAGCATAAAGCCGTGTGTGGCAGACTTTTCTTCTGAAGTGCCAGGCTAAGCTGAGCAATTTAACAAACACAGGGAACAGAACAACATCATTTAAAAAAAAAAAGGCAAAAGAGTGATCCACGCCATAAATATAGCTCTTAGGTGTGTTTTTAAGGACCAACTCTCTTCCACCGTGCCCCACCACAGACATTTACACCTCGTGCAAAGCAAGGCTGGGAAACAGGGATGTAAGGGCAGTCGAGTCATCTAGGCAGGAGTAAGCAACTTCTCAATAGGCAAAGCAGCAGAGGTCCAGGACCTCTTAACTGCAGCAGTCAAGTGCATTAACTTGTTTAATTTTAAGCGGCTATTGCCAGACTCCCAGCTGGTGCAGCCTGGCACAGCTCCATGCATTTCAGTAGAGCTACTACGACTGACACTAGCTGGGGATCTGGCCCAGTTTCTCAATTTGTCAGAAAGACAGCAATTCTTAGGGCACACTCCTGTCCTATGCAAATTGCCGTTAACAGCACGGGCTCCAAAGGTCACAGAGTTGTGACAACTTGCACCAGCACGCTTCTGCATCTTCACCCTCCTGGTTATGTCCACTGCAGGATTCCTCCAGGAGTAACGTCATTATGTACCAAAGCGTCGAATGAGACGCCTTCTCCTGGGGCAACAAAACAATTAGGCTGAGTTAGAAATTCTAACTTTAGAAAATTTCTCCAATGCTCTGTGCACAGAAAAGAACTGCAAAAGCAGAACAAAAAGTCTAGAGGACAAGACACCAGAAAGGGCTGGAGAGCTGGGAGTACCTACAGTTTTCACACACGAGGCACTACAGCTCTGTTCCTGTCTCCTCCATCTGTGAAATGGGTCTAGGGAACACCCACCTCCCAGAAGTGCTGCAAGCACCAAGCAGCACTGCGAATACACCATCTTTTTATTAATGCCATTTTGAAGGGTCAAAGAATAGTAAATATCTAACAAAACAGACCATCCCAGTAAAAGTGACACTGCAAGCAGTTAAAGCACAGAAAACAGACATTTTATACGGCATGAAAATCAGCAATTTTATGAAGAAATTACTGTGAAATAGTAGAAATACATAATAGCGGCACTTCTAACAAAAAAGAAAGGGAAAAAAAAAATCAAAGTCTGAATCCTTTCCCCCCAGCCGAATGCCCATCATGCAGCCCAATAGGCTTAATCTGCCATAAAGCCAAATACTTCCCAGAGGAGGTGATCGTTAGTTTGAACATTAATTTCCCTTCCCCTTTTCTTGTGTATCCATTAAGTGGAATAACAAGAAATGTTCATGGCCATAAGGTGTGTTTGATGGCAAGGAGTAAAAGAAAATGTGCAATTAAAAGATGTAAATGATAAACTGCATCACTTCTCAGCTGGCTTGACCAATATGTGGGACTTCTGGGACACGCGTGTTTTGTTCTCCCATGTCGAGGTCAGTGAACTGCAGAGACCCAAGGATGGAAAAAGTTGGAGGTGAAGAGAGAATATTAATGCTCCATCTCTTTTGTGTTCACTTAGATTTGCAAAACATGTTTCTTGAATGAGTTTGAAGCCCAACATATAAAAAGCTGACTATTTATATATTTGATTCTTTAAAAGCAATTAGGAATACAAAGCAGATGGTACAGCATTGTAGATTTCCCTTTTCATATTGCTTAAACACTAGAGATCAATAAGTCTAATATAAACAGATGATTTCCATAGCAGGGTTTATAATTAGCTGGCACTGAATGTGTCCAAACTCTAAAATAATTAGCAGAAGCATGTGGCACACCATTAAAACCTTGTGGCTTGTCTGCATTTACATTTATAATTATTAAAGTTAATTATGATGCTTGTGGTGTGGTTCCAAGCTCCTTTACAACTTAGATTGAATATTTTTTCAGTCCTACTTTTTCTTTCAGCTCACCAAATGCCAGCACTTTCAAGAAACTTCATTTCATCAAAAAGAAAAAATGGGGGTTATTATTATAGGAATGACCTGAATATTTTCTTAACTAACAGTTTTATTTTTCTAAAGGGCCAAGACACAGGAATCGAGTAACTTATCATTTTGGAAAAAAGAAAAACAAAAAAAAATCCCAAATAGAGGTAATAATTTTAAAGTTGTCTAAGAAACCCATTATACTTAAGCCTGATGTACTGTTTTAACTAAAATTCAAACAATGATAAACCATTTTGTTAAGCAGAACATCTCAATGACATTCAAAACCTTACACCAAAGTAAACCTTACTTTTACCTGCTCTGATACCGGACGAATCACAGTGAAAAAGGCAGCAGGACTGGGTACAAACATCATATATTGGGGAAGGACTTTTGAAGGTCTGATTTGGGTTTGCAAGTCTCTTCCCACAACCTGAGCTATGGAAAGCCGCAGTCAATCTATCCGGTTACTTAGGAAGGTTATTTTCATAAACATTCATCATTAAGACATTCTGTGACACATCCAGAACCCCAAACAAGTTGCACTGTTTGCATAATGTCTTTTTTCAATTACTTATTTCTCTGAAATTTTCTTTTCTTTAACGTAAACAAAGCTAAATTCAATGCTGCCCTCCAAATGTCATTGAGTCAAGTAGGATGGATGCCCTATAGAACAGTGACCCTCTGGAAGATGATGCTTCTGGAGTACAGACCCCATGATTCAGGAACACCGTCTTTTTACCCAGACGCAAGAGGCACTCTACTGGGTAGGCAAGTAAAGATAAATTTAATTTACCAGTCTGTCTTCTGATGCAAATCATGCCATGCTGTAAGGTTACGGGAGCATAGCTTCTGAGCACAGCTTCGAAGCGAATAGCGACTCTTCTATCACGCATCAATATGAAATTCCCCATCGCAGTCTTTATTCTTCTGTTCTGCCAAACGTTTGACATAGTTCAGCTGCCCAGCCGAGTGATTATATCGTAGGCTTTCCTGCTGTAACGTGCGGTATAAAATGTTCATTCTTGACGTGGTTCAACTCTAAAGTTGCCGGGTGAGAACCTAAATTTTTCCAGGCCGTTTTCCCCTGGAAACTCTGTGGTGAAAGGCATACCTTCTCTACTCTCTTCAAGTTTAACCACCATTGAAGAAGTCACACAGATAAGCAGAAAATGCCACAAGCACCAAATACCAGCAGTGGGAATCATTCTGACACACCATT
Organism: Chroicocephalus ridibundus; assembly: GCF_963924245.1. Taxonomy (NCBI): domain Eukaryota; kingdom Metazoa; phylum Chordata; class Aves; order Charadriiformes; family Laridae; genus Chroicocephalus; species Chroicocephalus ridibundus. The sequence goes on from NC_086286.1 coordinate 1,070,576, forward strand.
CCCAGCGAGAGCAAAACCTAATCTTTTGCATACACGTTACATGATTTCCATCAGGTGCTGGAGTTTACTTGACAGAGCAGGGTACCGAGAGCAGGGTAAGACCCTATACGCTGGTAGTGTAAGTTTAAGGCGTGGGCTTTCTCAACGAAAGACAATAAAATATTTCACAGAAGTCAGAGAGGATTAAGGTTAGCTTTTACAGAAACGGAGCCTTCCACCTGCCAGGTGCTAAGTATTTCACACGCGCAAGTACTCCATTTCTGAAATCACGAGGAACACCTGATTTCTACTACAGAGCAGCCCCCCCACACACACTTTTGAATGCATTTCTGTTCATTGTATAACATGTCCATCATGAACTTCTTGGCCCTCATTCTTGTTTCCTCTGGCTCAGGGCAGACCTGGAGATGTCTGGAATGTGACAAGGCAGTATTAGCCTGCCAACTATATTCTGTTAGCAAATTTATTTTCTTCTCCTAGACTGATGATAAAAATGTCATGGTGTGATGCTTTAGCAGGCCCAAGAGCTGCCCACCTACAGCTGCAGGGCTTGAAGAGAGCTCGGAGCCAAGAACGCCATAAGGAGAGCAGACAGCAACTCCACCAACTTTGCTCCTTCTGCATTGCTTATTCTCCTGCTAAATGATGCAATGTGACCCCCTCAGGGATTCCAAGTCTGATCATGTTTTTCTCACTATTTTTTCTTTCCTACTTCCTCCTTCTCCTTGACTAAAGCAGCCCAAACTGCTGAATTTTTCATGAAAGAGATAATATCATTGTACATAAGATAATGGCATTCAAATACATCCATCTGCTTGTTAGCTCTGACTACATCGATTGTGTTTCTTCTGAAAGAATATTTACCAAAAAGGAGGGGGGCGGGGGGAAGGTTCTCTTTTGGGTTCTCTTTTGTGGTATAAAATATGCACATTTTCATAACTTAAATACAGAATCCCTTTTACATACTTTAGATAAGAGAATAAAATGAACTGAGAAATTAAGAAAAGCACCCTTGAGGTCTTGCCAGGACAAAAGTATTTCCTCCTTCCAGTATTTCATTAAAAATCTAGACAGGTTTTACACTAAAATGCTGTTGATTTTTTTTTTTCTTTCAGTAAACAGTATCTTGTTTCAGAGGTGAAATACGGCATGCCAATGATTGGACTTTTTACTAGCCTAAAAGTTTTTCAAACGTGGTCTAGAGGATTACTCCTAAGGCACCCAGTCTATCTTACTTTCCCATAAAAACTGCCCAACCTAAAGTAATTCAATTTATCATTTTATTCCTTTTTGGCTATTCCAACAACGCAGAGTAAAACCATAAAATACGTGATATCCAATTACTGAAAATCTGATGAAAAATTACTCTCAAAAGTAGGGCAAGTGAATATATTTATTGAATTTCAGATGCTCTAGATAAAAAGGATAGCAAGATAAAAACTGCCTATCCATTTTACACACACCAAACTGCTTTCGCTTCATTTCCTTATACGTTGTGTACAATAATCCCTGGTTTTGAAGTTTCATTTTGGCAAACAATATATTCTAATTGGCTTGTTTACATTTATTACAGACACGTCCTAAAATGTGAGATGTGCTTTGTGCTCTTCCTTTGACCTGTTTAGCGCAGTAACTACTCCAGGGCGCCTGCCATCTTAGGTTGTTGTTTGAATAACTCTTGTTTAAAGAACAGCTACAGACCAAATGCTGTGTTCCTCACATCGTCTTGAGCACATTTCAGTGCTTAGCGCTGAAATGGCAAACACAGCAATTAAATGGAAATGACAGCAGTTGATCTGATTATTTCCTTCCCTCCAATCTCCTTTTTATTATAAGCTTGCATATTAAAGAAGCAGGAGGGAAGAACACCCCTGAACATTTGTCCCTTTGTTTGCTGGGGAGGAGGCCTGTGCCAAGCGTGCTTCTTGCGTTGATCCCTGACATGGGGGAAACGAGAAGAAATCCTGATCTGCAGGGAACTTCCATGCCGCAAAGCCTCCAGCCCGCTCCCCCGTGCACTTCGCTTCAGGATCCCAGGAGCGGCGGGCTGCGGCTCTCCGTTCCCTATGAACCAGCGCCTTCTGCAAGGTGTGGGGAGAAAAATGTGTTTTCCCGGAGCCAGGTGTAATCACTGGCAGCACTTCCAGATAGGAAGCCGAGCTCGTGCCTTCTCCTTCCGGCTGCTGCGGAGCTTGTTTCACACCACGCTTCGCACCACCACCCAACTCTCTCTCAACCAGTTTCCACTCCATTAGCAGAGCTGTGCCCACCTGAAACCTAGAGCGTATGTAATCCCACAGGCTGGCCAGGGAGCAGCATCACCAGTAACTAGTGCTGGCTCTAACATTACTCTCCGCGATGGTTTCCCAAAGCAGAACTTCATCATCTGTTGGACATGGATGCCTAAATTGTTCCTCAGCTATGATTTGGTTTCTTTCAAAATTGAATTTAGTACAACCGCATATAATGATACTGTGATTTAATCACAGATGTTCAACAAGGGCAAAATTATTCACAAGTTTTCAGTTGTGAATCCTTTTTCAGCTCCATTGACCAACACGTCTCACTTTACACTGCAGTACTCTATATTAATAGCTGATGGTGAGTTTCCCAAATGATGGCATCTGTGTAGCAACCAGGGAGTGATTTTTTCTGGACAAACGCCTCTCCTTTTCTCTGACTTCTGATCTGCTGTCTGTTGTAAGTTTACTATGCAACGTATACTGTGGGAGCTTTAAGTCCTAAATACAGAGGACGTGTCCAGTCCAGTAAAATAATGCTTCTATAATGATTGCTTCAATAGCGTTTGTGCAATCTCTTTGCAAAATCCTTTTATTTGTGATTCTTATCCTACAACTTGATATGCATAATAGCTTGAAGGTGCTGGTGATGGAATTTTTCCAGCTCTTTGATGTGCCAGCAATGACTTGTCCATGTTTCACAGCCATAGATTAATGTGGAAATTACTACAGCAAAATAAACACTAATTCTGGTATTCTGTGGGATACCATGCAGGTGTCAATTTATGATGCAATCTCACATGCAAAACATATATTTTTAATTCAGCATATGACTTCTTAGACATCTGATAGTCTCTTAAAAAGTAAATTGAATCCATTACCCACACAAATATGTTGATTCTGAGGCTATACCTTGCACACGCTTTTCCAGCTATGGGCTAGTGCATAACCTTGCTTTTCTTCCGACTGACGATAAATCTGTAGGCTTTAGCTGCCACAGCAGATTTGTTGGTCATGAACTAGAGGTCTTCTATAGTGTGTGCAACGAAAGCACAACCACCTGCGCAAAGAAGTTCACATATAACCTTCTCCTTCAGTGTTGTGGAGGCCTTCAATCTGCTCAGGTTAAAGAGCTTGCCAGATGTTCAAAATTTAATAAATATTCCTGGCATCATGTCTCTAGTGGCATCATCAATCATTACTACAAAGAACAGTCCAAAGAACAGTCTGTGCCAAAATATACCTTTGCTTGACTCCTTTTGCTGTTACAAATGGATCCAACAGAGTGCCAGCCACAGCCTCTATCCAGCACACCATTGTGCAGATGACGGATAATTTCACAAACTTTTCTGGACATCCAGGAGTTCGGAAATATTGCCAACAGTTTTCACAGAGCTAGAAGTCTAATAGCGTCAAAAGCATTGGTAAGGTCAATGAAGACTTGTTACGTGAGTGTGTTTTTCCTTGGGTATACTTTCTATTGAAAAGCTGAGGAGAAAACAGCTAATATTACATCCTGGCACCCTCTTAGATGATGTGCATCACCTTAATATCCGTAACACTCTGATCGTATTCAGTTAGCATTTTGTCCTTTTGCTGAAATTAGAATTGCTACAGAAACATCCTCATTTGTATACCAGGCTACTGGAAGATTAAGGTGTATTTGAAATTCATAGCCTAAGGGCGCATAATTTAGGCATGTGAATATGATGATAGGCATCTATTCCCAGAAGAATTCGAGTTCCTAAATTCTTACAAATTCTTCCAAAAATTCCAGTTTTAACTATTATTTCTCTGTGATCCTCCCTTAGTTAGTTTAAAGTCAAATTTACTGTTATAAAAGGGCCGGAATCAACTATAAGGATGCTAGAACAGCTGAATGAGGCCTTGCTGACAGACACTTTGGGTTTTTTTCAGAGAATTTAGGATTCTTGGTTTTCCAGAGTTCATGGAGTGACTATTAACATAGCCTTATGGTAGTTTATCTCTTAATTCCCTTTACTTTTTCCTCCTCACTTTGATAATTTCCCTCCTATTGAGATCATTATATGGACTATTTTTAGCTTCTTAAGAACTCTTGCCCCGACTTTCGATGCAAGTACATAACTGAAACACAATCAACAAGAATTATGTTTAACAAATATAAAAAGAGAAAGGAAATTGCCTTCTACCGCTCCATCGCAAAGAATGTCCAATAGAAGTATCAGTTTAGTGGAAGTAGAGGTGAAAAGAGCACTGTAACCAGCTCAGAATCTGACATGTCTCTTCCTCTGTTACCTATTCTCAGCTTCAGTCAAGAATTGTTTAAATAGGAGCAAAAAAATCCCCTGAATTACTTATGTACTAGACTGCTTTTGCCTAACATTGCTCTGCATTAACAAGTATCCACTAAAGTTAAAAAGCTGACTTTTGTGTTACCCTTTCAGCTACCCTGCAAGAACAGAACCGCTGCGCCTCACCTAGAGGTAACAGTTTCCCAAAAGCAAAGAGGTATATGGAGGTCCTCATCCTGCTGCCAAATTAAAGCCTTAAAAGTCTTAAAATTTCAGAGTTGGGAAGTATTGGGCCATTCTGCCCCTTTTCAAGGCCTTTGGTCGGGCATTAGCCTCCTCTCCATCACAAGGAGTCCCATGAGAAAAGTTCTCGTGTGTGTCTGGGGCTCCACAAAGAGGACAGAACAAGTACATTTAATTGGGGGTGCTGAACAATTGCTTGTAGAGCTGAGCCCTTACCAACATCAAAACAATATTCAAATCTCTTCGTTATTTAGATGCATTCAAAGTCCATAAAGGCAAGCTGTGTAATAAAGAAACAGACAAATGCTTTTTTGCAATGGAGGGAGGATAGGCACCGGTGTGAAGACAGTGCTCTCCTAACGGGTTGAGGGCTTTTCCCTTCTTGGTTATGTCACATAATTATGTTAAATAATTCTAATTTGTTCATGCACCCATTCATTCAGTACAAAGTAGAATTCATATTTGGTCTTTACTGATTGTAGCGACAATTGGTGTACAGAGAAAAAGACTTTCCAAAAGCTCTGTTATCCTAACTGGTACTGGTGTGCTCTACGCACAGCTGCAGGATGTTCTGCTGACAGGATGTGGCTTTCTTGGATGCCAGCCAGCTTGCCAACATCTTCTTTGAGTAGGAGACAACTTGCTGATCAAGGGTTAAATAGCGTTTGGAAGATTTTGGCGTGGGCAGCAGGGCTCCAGAGACAGAGGAAGGTTACGTACCTTTGTATGTGCAGGGCCAAGAGAGGCACGGAACATAGCATGCAGACAGAAAGGCTCATCTTTCTCACTGCTTTAGTCAGTATGAAAAAAAGGGTTGTCAACCCCTCGACAACCCTTAGCTTGTATTATACGCCATGGGATACAAATATTTGGCAAGTCCTTGCATTCTCGCAAATGCAGGCCCCTGCTTGCAGCCGCCACTCACGCAGACGAGGGAGCCCACCCCTAGCATCTGCGTGTGCTTGGAGCCACAGACGTTAGAGACAGAAGGATCCACGGACTGTCCGGTGTAACCTCTCCTACATTTTAAGTCAGTGATTTTTCACAAGAAAATCTTGTATCAAACTGGGCAGTTTTGGGCTTAGCTAGAGCATCGCTTTCAGAAAGGCATCCAGTACTGATTTAGAGACTCAGAGGGGTGAAGAATGCTTCCCATCTCTCGGGTAATCTATTCCAGCATTATTTGCAGTGCTAAACTAAAGACCAGTCTGGCCCACATAATGCTGCAGATTTCAAGAGGGCACGTTTTAGCCAATTGTAACTTGAGTTGATACGTCTTGCCATATTTGCCCAGCAGAATCTCAGGTGGCCGCACAAGATAGATACGGGGTTTCTGTACACTAACCTGATCTTTGAAAGTCCACAGGTCCATATATCATGTTGACTCAGAAATAGAGACCCTCTAAACTGATACTTCTGTTGGATATTCTTTGAAATGAAACTATATAATGCAATTACCTTTTTCTTTTTGTATTTCTCAAGCATCATTATTGCTAAGCATTGAGTTCGTTATAGGCTTACACCAAAAGCAGGGGCAAGATTTCTTAGGAAGTTAAAAATTACATACTTTAAGAAAATGTAAATGAGAGCTTTGGGATCCTTTGGCACATAACCCGGAGGGAGCTGAATTAGCCCTGTAAGTGGGACAGACAGACCCATTGCTTAAGACGCACAGACTCGTTAGAACACAGCACTGAAAGCATGAAACAATCTTACCTTTACATGGGAATGGACAGGAGCCAAAATTACAAAACTTGCCCGTCTAACATTAGAAACTTATATCCATTTTTACATAAGTGACCTAATTCTAGGAGGTGTTACAAGGTAGGTGACTGAAAACACAGCCTGTTGAAAATCAAGCATGAATTCATTGCACTAGTTCTACCCTTACGTTCTCTTTACTCTCCACAATCGCTGTTCAAACACAGAAGCATTTACCCTAAAACTTACTCCACGGGACAAACTACAGCAGCAAATCCCGAATTTTTTGCCTGGTGGGCAAAAATAAATGCTACACTTGCCATATGGCTGTCAGAGAGGAAAGAATTCGAGGAGGAGAAGGGAGAGAAAATAGGAAGGACATGGGGGAATACGAGCACGACTTCCTTTAAAAGCTAAGTCCATAGGAGCTAACCACCGCTTTATGGAAAGCTGATACTTTGCCTCATAAGAGAACTTTGGTGAACTAGACTGTATAAAATTATAGAGGTTATTATGTTTGTAGCCTCCTTGCTGTGCATTCTTCCACAGAAGTGATCACACCTGCTGTGCATGGCCAAATAACATGAATTAAAAACGCTGCACAGCAACGAAGTTTGGTTTCAGATGAAAATACCTCAGAACTGGTTGGCTATTAACGCCTTGGAATTTCCAGTGGTCCCAATCTCAGCATCTCTCCAGCTGTTGATAATATAATGCAACCAGAAATAAATATTTTTTAACTCCAAAGTACACGTGAAACCAAGTTAGAACCACCGGCCTCCAAAGGCTAAGAATGAAACAGTCCAGGTCCAGCCTGTGGAGAATTAAAGGGCCCAGGGTCATAATTTCTCCACACGAGCCTCCAAACTAGAGCGCGTATGCCCATCTGCCTGATGTGTAAAGTACGTGCCACAAGCCCACGTTTGCCATGACAGCCATGAAATCCCAAGCCGTTTTACAGGAGCCGTTATCCTTAGGGATAATAAAATTCTGTAAGACAACAAAACATAGGAGGTACCAATGCCAGGTCAGAAAAGAACTGTTTTATGGGTAGCTGTATATTAGTTTTAGGACAGGGCCACTGGCAGCTAGCACCCTAAATTACATCTGGGAGACACGTGAAGCGAGACAAGTGGAACGGACAATAAATGCCAACTGCCGCAGGCAAGGTTTATGGGGCCAACAGAGGTTTAACATTTGGGCAAATGTCTTAGACGCGCTAATTCTCTACTTCTCCCTCTGACTGAAATGACCAATTAGCTGTAACCAACCCAGCTCAAATTTAAAATATCAGATATGGAATCATTATAGAGCCATGTTCGTGATCAATTCTGCAGGTAAACATGTTCACAAAAATGCCAAGTAACACTGAATAACAAGTAAATACAAGGAAATTGCAAACCGCTCACAGACATTCTGTCAAGTAAATTAATTGCTCAGTTCTACTTTATTAGGAGACCTTTATGGTTGTGGGCAAGCCTGCCTTGCTAAAATCCTTTGATCACTCTCAATACTGGAAGTCCTCTTTTGTGAGGCTAACTTAATACTGTTGTATGCATGTGGCCTAATCTGAGTAGGTGCTAAGTGCTTTGCCAGCAGAGCTGTTGCAGACCGTGGAGGAGAGATCATTCTATTTATTCAATTTTATTCCATTCAATAGGCTGGACTTCTTTGTTTACATGATAAATTTCTTAGCTGTCATTTTTTTCCTCTCAGTTTTATGTGTTATACTATGTTCTGTCATTTTGTTTTTCTGTTTCTCTTTATCAAAAAATTGAAGTCGTTTCAAAAAAGCTGATCTTAAATCTTTTCTGCTTCAAAATTAGCTGTTGCCTAAGCAATCACACATGCAGGTCAAAGTTTAAAGGCTGATCCTACAGCCAGTGAATTCAATACCAAAAGTCCATTTGAGACCAAAGAGAAAGAAATGCAGATCCAAGACTGTAACTTCCCTTTTCAAATTTATCCACTGCAACAGAAATTGTAAATGAATTAGTATATAGATTAAAAAAAAAAAAAAAAAAAGAAAAAGGTAAGCCTTGGTCTTGCCACAAGACACCATCCAATCCCAGCAGACACAGAAAGGCAGTCAAAGTCTTCAAGTGAAATCCTGGACCAGGTAAAGTCAAGGCAAGGTAAAACCAAGACCAGGTAAATAAAGGCAAGATTTCACCAAGTGACCTCTCTCTTACTGATTTCAATCTCTATCGCTTCAACATGAATTGGAAAGACACTTTGGGCAAAAAACAGAAGGAGCAAAACAGGGAAGGAAAGCAAACGTTTCCTTCATCGAGAATGCTAGCGAAAGCTTGTAATCAGGAAAATTTGAGGGTCAGTCCTGCAGCTTTGCTTTAATTGTGCTCCTCTTCAGATAAGAATCTCTTACGGGTGTAAATTGCCTTGCACTCCCTGCATGTATAATGTCAATTGAGTTGGGGGAAGGGCTTGCAGTCTTAATGGAGGAAGAAAACATGAAGAAGTTAATTTTTATCCACACCATAAAGTTCCTCTGTGCCTTCCATGGATTAGGGTATACAAGCAGAGAGTGAAGTAGCAATTAAAAAATGAGTGTGAATATTTTATCCAGAACCAAGATAACTCATATATCCGAAACAGGGAGGTTTCACCTTTGTTCAGATAAAATCTGAAATATTCTTTGTTACGCTCAGAAATACGATCAAATGAACCACAAGTGCCATGTGTGGGTGGTGAAGAGGGGCAGTCTCTAAGGGGGTTGTTGAGTTCATACAAATGATGCAAGCACTTTAAGTGCTTTTTCTCAGGAGTCACGGTGACATTCCTCGCTTTTTTTAATTTTATCTTACCAGATTTGCTATTTTCCCTTCCTTATACTAGCCCTAATCAATGCTGCAGGTCAGGTTGAAAGAATGGACAGCCCTAGAGCCACACACATTTAAACCACTTTGATGCAAATATTGATCCAAAGAGCATAGACATGTGGAGGTGCTTCTTTTTTTAATGGACAAGCTTCCCCCCTCCCTCCCTCCCAGGTTTGCGCTTCATGAGATAAAAGAGAACTGTCTGCCCAAGAGCAGGAAGGAATACGTGAATTAACAGATCCAAAGACAGACCAGCCTCAATGATGAATTCTGCTAAATCCAGAAAGCAAGATGCCATCTACATGAAGCTCAAGTGCATTTCATGGCCTTGCTTTCTCAAACATTTCCATTTCTTCATTCACACTTTCTAGTAAGGGTACTTTGGCACACAACATATACAGTGGTGGGAGAGGAGGAGTGCTTCATGTCAGCACGAACGGTGCTGCTGACACAGTGTCCACCACCGCCCAACGCTTAATTCCCATGTACACAAGACTATCAAAGCATTTTATTAGAAAGCCACTGTCCACAGCTTATATTTAGAAACAGAGAGCGAGTCCAAGCTGCAATCCAAAGATGAGATCAAGGGAAGGAAAGAATTCTAAGGACCGCTTTGAAATTCAACACTAAAAAGATCTGACATTCTTCTATCTGTAGGCATTTTTAGGCTGGACTGAAAATAAAAAGAAAACCTGTTTGTACAGAGAAAGCTTGCCTGGCCCTGTGCCAAGACAGGAAGTCTATCAAAGCTGGGCAGTGTTTGAAAGCAACAGAATACTAGAACCAAAAAAAGAAAAGGGGGGTATGGGGGCGAGAGAAACCAGAATGAAAAGACTTCTACATTGCCTTTTCTGCTGGTTTTCAGATGGTTGTGCATGGTTGCTGAGAGGGGTACCACTCCCTGGTTATCCAGCCCGAGCCACGAGCTCTCTGTGTGCGTGGCCCCACTTCGGGCGACTGTTGCACAGCCCCGGCAGCACCGCTGGCGAGCAGGACGTGGGCACCACGTCTGTATTTACAGCCAACAGTAGGATGAATCAATCCATTTCTAAGCAAAACTACGAGATCACCATGGATAAATCAGGTTGGGTGTTCACCAGCCTACGTAAAGTCATCTCCCTGAGGGTTTATCAGGGACATTAGGCCTGAAGATAGCTCCAAGGGGTCAGAGGAGGATCTGTCTTGTGGTGGAGAGCCATTCACTAGACACGTTCACAACACACACAGGCACACAATTATAGCAACACAGGGAATGTTGTCTTCCAGCCTTTGACCTTGGAAGAACATTAATACTTAACAGACATCATCTGCGTTTTTTCACTTCTTTAATTTCTTTTTTTTTTTTCCTTTTTTTTTTTTCCTTGGAATTTCTGGCTGTAATATATTCACGTACAAATGGTGCTGTCATCTTGAGCTACAAGTTAGAAAGTTATTACTTTTAATATGCCACTACCTTAGGCCTCTACTGTTATGTAAAAGAAAAATAACCTTGTGTGACAGTTTAACATTGATCGATGTGCCTGCCAAATGCAAAGAGATAAATAAGCAGGTGATGAATAAACAGCACTTCAAGTAAAGACATTACGCTGCATGCATAAAACGACGCCAGGCACCTAGGAGCTGTGGGTGGCCGAAGGTTAGCCATTTCATGCCCACTCAGTAAAGCAGACTTAATCGCTTCCAATATTTTCTGTTAAAAAGCACGCTTAATGAGCCAATTTCACAAGCCCAGAGAAACTGATTATTATCTCCGAGTTCCAACTGAGTTGGTTGTTTTCCAAGAGCCAGTTTTTCCTTGACGGGATAAAAACCTTTTAGAAAAAAAAAAAAAAAAAAAAAAAAGGGAAAAAAAAGGAGGAGAAAGCCAGCAAAGAGAGGAAGGAAGAGGCGAGCGGGGAGGGCGCGGGTGGCACTAGATGGCAGCCTTGCTCTGCCGGCGGGGGCTCCGGCAGGCTCAGCCCTCCCGGCCACCACAAAGCAGGGCCAGTTGCCCCAGCGGGGCTTTGGGAAGGTGACCGGCCACCTCGGGCCTCCCGTAAAAGCCAGTGGATGAGTTACTTTGGGGGTTTCACTGCGGCACGAATTTTACTTGCGGTCCGGCGGGGATCTGCTCCTCGCTGGAGGAGGCCAATCCTCATTTCCAAGGGTGCTTTTGCTTTGGGGGAAGAAGATAAGGCGGAGTGGGCCCACCCTGCAACGGGGAAGGGACTTCGCATCAGGGCCCCCACGTTCTTTGTAGGAGAATGGTGACGTGCCACCCGACAGCTACAGACCAACATTGTGAAAACCGCACACACACAAAAAACCCGAACCCAAGGCAAAACAGAGAAAAAGCCCCCCAAACCAGGATTATTGTCACCGGCAGCAGTTAGTCAATCACCACGTAGGAAACAAACCCCAGCAACTAGACCTCAGTGTATAATTAACTCATCTATCAAAAAAAAAAAAAAAATCAAATCGAAGTGAACTGTTGTTGGGTTCTAAATCAGAAGCCAAGTTAATTATTTTTTATGAATATTCATAGGAAATTTGTACAATTTCCAAACTAGGCCTTCAATTACTAATCAGTTAACTAAATAACTGGTACGACTACTTCTTCTCAGGAAAAACTGATTTTTAAATGAAACAGACAAGCACACAGAAATACTCGAAAAATTAGAAGACATTGTTGGAAGCTGGATGGCAGCTGATGGCTGCAGAGCAGGGGAGAGCGGAGCATTCTGAAGGGCATGCGACGCTCGCAGGCCCAGACACCTTGCAGAGCAGAGACAAAACCTGCCGCACGGACAGGAGCAAAGGCTGTTGTGCCGGCTGGCAGTGCACACGCCAGCGAGCGTTGGGAACAGCCCTTCCCAAGCACCCATCTCCCTCACAAGACGCTACTCAATTAGGGAATTGTATTTTTCAGGGGCAATTCATCTTGTCTGGTCTCACAAGCTATCTATGGGCTAAAGGACAACTGAGAAACTCCACAATTGCATTGTACTTATGCTCACTTAACACGTTCTGATCAGGAATACAACAAATATTTAGGAAATGGGAGCGCAATTAGAGCCAAGTTGCCATGTTTTCTAGAAAAGCAGATCTTTGAGATGTTGCTATCAGGAATTAAAGACAGAGGCCGAGGCTCACCGCATACAGGCATTTGGCATGCCCTCACTTATTTAGTGCTAAGGGGTAGAGAAATCACAGGCAGTGGAAATGCTTTAAAGCATTATTAAAAAATTAAAATGATGCAAGACCGTGTTTTGTATTTCCTAAATGTACAGAACTGAATGCTGTCACTAATGAAGCGCCAGATGTTACTGGGGACCAGTGACGTGTTCCTCACTTCACTCCAGTTAGGTGCTAACTTACAAACTAGCGTATCCCAGATAGACTTCGTTCTTCCACAAATCCTAGCCTGTGTGCATGAAGCCATCCTGTTGGTTGTCTTTTAAGCTCCTGACTTTTACAGAGAGGCATCTGTGAGACAAATTACAGACCAACATGGTTATGAGATGGTAAGATTTCAGTAGAAACTCGGTTCTACTGGGGACTTTTTTAACCTCCTTCCTTACTCAGAAGCAACATTAGAGGATGACGCCCAACTCTTCACTCTCCCTACGTCTTCCACAGAGACTAAATAAGTCAAGATACTTCTGTTAATATAATACCTGGCAGATTTATTCATTTGGGCTTAAATCCTCGGAAGATATTTAGATACCTAACGTGTACTGAAATCAATGACTCCATTGGTGGTGAAGTGCCTAAACACCTCTGAGGATCTAGGCCTTACTAAGAAGGAATGTTCTGCTAAAGAGGATCCGCTAAGAGAGTATTTGTGTGGTCTACATTAGCCCCACGAATTTAAGAGGTCTCCCATGTATTTTGCCAATTTAAATCAGATTGTGATTAGTTTCTGACCTAACCAAGAGATAGATTTGATGAAATAAGACTGGTAAAACTCGCTTTAGGACAAAGGTTGATTTGATAATCATAATTGCACTTCTACTATATCTATTTTCTTAAGTGTTAGTAGATTTATTAGACTTTTCCTGTATAACCTATGGCTGATTTGCAGCTTCCTTGGTAATTTCTTAGTAGGCAGTAGCAATTTCTTATATCTTCAGTAATGTCTTGAATGTACATTTTTTATATTAATGATCTCACCAGGAGAAAAAGTGTACCGTGAATGCACGATGGCCATATGGAAAAGACAATGAAGTTTAGTAATTAAAACTGAAAAGGGAAAGAACTATGCAGTAATTAGAACACTGATTAATCAGCTGATAATTTTATCTTGATTAATGCTGCTGATTTTCCTCTTCTTATTGACCTAGGAAAGGTAGGTTTAGACCAATTAAATATAAATTATTCCCTTTTTTCACATTCCAGGCAGATTCCAGCGTTCTAAGTCATACTACGTTTAAGATGTAGCACTGAATTGCTCTTACTAAATTGGGCAGCTCAACAAAAGGTAAAATAAGGTTTATGTTCCAAACAGGCTGATGCTTTTATCTAAGGTAGAATTGGACAGAATTGGTTATTTCACTATTATCTGGGGAATATTAAAATTAGATTAAATTGCAGTGGAAAAAAATAAAAGACTTCGCCTGTTTTAAAGCCATAACAGTAGGAAAACTAAAAGGATTCATTCGTTTTCATTTTATTGGGCCCAAGATATGGATGCATAATGTAGTCCTGAAACTTAAAGAAAAGGTTCTATATTAATGCTCCGATTTCCCTTCATGTGCAGAACTTTATTATTCATGGGGGAAAAGTGTTGCCAGCACCAATCTCGCTCCCGTGTCTGTTCACAGAGCATAAACAACAACACCTATTCTTGCTTGCCCATGCACAGTTAAGGGATTAAAGCTACTTATTTTAAGTCCTGCAACAATGGAAGGAATTTTATGTATAGTCTCATTCCGTTGCATTCATATGTGAATCAGGGTATTTCTTGACGGAAGACACCAATGCTTCACGCTCACAGAACCCATCCTTTTACAACTGCAAAATACAGATGTTAAAGATACCGCCTGTTCTCAAGTAGTATCATTTATCAGCATTTGCTCAAAAGCGAAACGCGGGTATCTTAGTTCTGGAAATTCAGACAGAAAGCACTTCTTGCTAGACGCATGCTTTAACTTGCTGTGGTAGGAAAGCACTGCAATCCATGGGAAACAAAACCCTGGCTGCTCCTTTAGGGATCACCTTCAACCCCAGCGTACTGTGCGATTCCACACATGCCAGCTTCTTCAGTTTTGTACGCTGAAGTACGCCTTAAGATTAGCAAAAGTGTGGAAAGGTAAATCCACAAACCCACACCTCCAGCACCTTGCTTCTTGGCTGCCTTCTCTTTGCTGGATTTTCAGGTGTGAGAGCAAAGCCGCACCTGTGTATGATGCCAAAAATGCTGCTGTTTAGCCAACATTTCAGAAAGCAAGGGGGAATCCCACAGACCCCGAGTTAAGGATTTCAGCTGACAAAAGACTCCTCTTTATCCATCCATCCACACTACTCATTTCAGTTCTGTATCTACTGTATAACAAAAGAGTAGGTAGAATTCTTCATTGCTAATAAATTGTCCGATTGAGTAACACTTCCTTGCTTTTCCTGCACTTTTTGTAAAGAAAACCTTTTCCGCTATTTGTGTGACACCAATCTAATTCTGCAAGCCAGTTTTCAAGTGTATTTGACCAGTCATTAAAGTCACATGGCTTTGCTTTCTCTCTTGGATGGAATTACTCAGCAGAGCATAATGAATTATTAAAAAAATAACGACCATGCAGTAGAAAATGTTTTGTTTGAATATAAATAAATATAAACTTGTTAACAAATGCATACAGGTGTGCATGAGATATATTTATCTTTCTGAAGCAGAAGTAGCCAAACGAAGAACACGAAGAAACCAAAACAGAACCAGAGAGTTTTCACATTATTAGATCAACTCTGTCCATTAACGTCCCTTATCATGCCAACAGAAATGGCACTTCTGTGTTCTCTGGCAGGGGAATGAAATAGATGATCTCCTAGTTTGGATCAAATCAAGCGAGTGAACACGGATGGATCAACCACAGGATAGCAAATACTTCATCACTGCACCACCAGTCCAACCCCAAGGTATGCTGATTGTGCAAAAAAAGCGCTTACCGTTGTAACTGATTGCCTTTATGTTCGCAATAATCCAAAATCCACTACTTTGCAACTTTGCAGGTATGTTACTAAGGCTAAGTAGGACAAAAGATTGCCTCACTCCGTAGGACAGGTATACGAAGAGATAAACCATGCATCAAGTGAAATCTTGTTCCACAGCTATATGTATTCACTCTGTGGCTAAACAAAAAAACTTTCCATTTCCCTTTTCAGAGATCCAAATTTTATAGTCACAAAATTAAGAAATGAGGTATGGATGGACAAAAGCCTGGTATGCATTTCCATAGCTAAACAAATACAAGAAAAATAAGTATCTCATTAATTCCATTTCCCAGATGTCACACTATATCCTAGCTACGCTTTGACTGTTTTGCTCCAGTTATAAGCTGTTTGGGGGAAAGGAATGTGTGATGCCAAACACAGTCTGTGCTTATTAAAAAGAGACGAAGGTTAATGTTTTAAATCAAGGTGCCTAAAGTACAGCTCAAAAAGTTGTGTTCAAAATTTTATGCGTGTGGTGCAACTTAGAAGTAGTAATCATCTGCCAATTCTTGAGCTTCTCAAAG
This sequence comes from Chroicocephalus ridibundus, assembly GCF_963924245.1. NCBI lineage: Eukaryota > Metazoa > Chordata > Aves > Charadriiformes > Laridae > Chroicocephalus > Chroicocephalus ridibundus. The sequence continues at coordinate 1,086,577 of NC_086286.1, forward strand.
TTCAGCATTTTTAAAATCAGGCCACTCCATCTAAGTATGGATTTTCCAGCTAAATTTTAGGTGTCACAGTTTGAAACAGAGCTGGACCACGTTTAGCTAGCTGGAAGTCCATCTAACTGGGAACACGATATTTTTCCAAAACAAAAGGAAGCCAAGAATTTGAGAAACAGTAACGTAAGTAATTTTCAACTACAGCCGTGCAGCTACTTGCCCAAAGACAATTTTCTTGAAAAAAACTATTAGATCAAGATATGCAAACTATTCATTCGGCTAAAAGTAAGGGAGAATACGTGAGAAGCAAACCTCACATCACGAGTCCTTATAATCCCATTTGTGCATTAACCATACAATAGAGGAGAAGAAACAATAAGCTAAACCCTTCGTATATTCTAACTTGTCGGTAACCTTTCATATGTGACTGAGAGCAGAATATAACTACACATAATTAAGTATAACTAGAATACTAGTTTTTAAGCACAACTATGTACTAGTAATATCACAAATTGCTAAAAGTCCATGAGGAAAACTTAAGAAGTAGAGTGCACAGACAGACTATTTCTAACAGTTTGAAAAAATACATAGCATTGTGCACAGTGAACTGATAGTTTTTATACAACTATTCAAGAAATATTTTCAACAAAAGTATTAACTATTGTAGGATTTTAATACGAAATGAGATTCATGAGGCTGATTATCAGTGCTGTTTTATAAACCAGCATAGTATCACCAACTTCATCTAACAGAGGCAAGTTTCAGGATCACAAATGAAAACTGAAACATTCCTGTTTCAAATAGCTTTACATTCCTCAAAACCTAATCATATATAAATTGACAAAGGGATAAAAAAAATACACAAACTTTAAGAAACAGGGGGAATTTAAATTACCAGGGCTTATATTATTAATTTTATTAAATAGTTGAAGACTTGTCTGAAATTTTCACACCTTTGTTTTAGAGAAGTCAAGACATTTTATCGAGGGCCTATGCAATACTCTTGCTTTGGATAACTTTCCGATTAATTTACACCAGGAGCAAGCTCTTAGGTAAAGCTACTCGCACGTTCCAGCGTTATCACCATCAGTAATCATTTTTCTGTGTTAAGGGCAAGAACATAAACTGAAGGCAAAGTTTTATGACTGCTGCACTGAACTTGATTGTGGGATCCACTGATAAACAAGCTAACAGGGCATTCCACTTAAAATTAGCAATGACCATAGTAAAACAAAAGGAATTCTACACACTGGAAAGGATGAAGCAAGAAACTCACAGAAGAAAAACCCAAATTAAAAGTTTAGAATGAACGCCAATAAATTTTCTGTTAAAAAAGACTACACAAAAAGTAAGCAACCATCTGATTTACCGAGCTTGGAAATAGAGCAGCAACCACACTGTTGTGTAATACAAAATTATTTTTTAAAAAAATGGTTGAATCATATGGTGTTAAGGTTGATGACATTCAATAAAAACTTCATTAACAGTAAAATGAAAGAGGTTACTGAAGATCAAGAAAAACATCGCATCTGATACGGTAACTGAGATCACAGCGCCCCGTATCTATGACTGAAACTATGAGAGGAAGTTTATGCATTGAGTCAGGACAAAACGTTGCACCAAACCTCTGTAAAAGCCAGCAAGTGGGGCCAGGCGCTGGGACTGGTAATCCAGCTGAGCTCCTCTGGAATTTTACCAGGCAGGGCACAGACACTACTTCGGTTCAGCTAAAAAAAAATGCTTCAAGGTAATGAAAAGCCTGGGTAATCAGCGAAGAAAACACTGAAGTTAATTTCATGAGGTGGTTGATAAACTAAAGAAAGTAAGAACAACATTACAAGTGAAACAAACATAACAAATATTCTAAAATAAGAAAAAGTAATGCCTGGAGAACAGAAAGGTACAATACTAGTGATTTATCACAAACAGTATCAATTGGATCCATTCGGTGTCTGTTATTGTACAGAAATTAAAAATCCCTAAGTGCAAACCTTCACGGGGAAGCCAAGTCATGAGCAGTTACCCAACTCTTTGTAATGTACCACACAATTTTTTATCATTTCATCAGTTGTGTAATTCCATACAAAACAATGTTTAGTGTTAGCTGCTCAGATGATAAAACAAAGCGCATCTGAACAAAGAATCACTAGAATAGAGGAGACAGGTCTAGAAAAATTAAAAGGTGTTGATTCAATCTGAAGGAGATTTAACACTATCAACAAAATAATCTGTGATCTCAACATCTCGATACAGATGAACTGTGGTATAGACTCACTGATCCCAGTCGTGTGCCAAGAATTCAATCTGATAAATGATGGATGGATATGGTAAAAAAGCACGCATGTTAATATGCCAGCTACCACATCTAGCTTCTAATGCCTGAAAGATTAGCAGAGCCAGTGGGATTTCCAGAGGGTATCCAAGACAGTGAACAAACCTGAGCAGTAAGGGATGCTCCAGGTCTGGATGGGAACGACAGAGAGGAGACCTCCAGAGACCCAGAACTACAAAACATTTGCTCCCAAATCACAGTTGAATGATGAACAATAGTAGAAGTCGTCCTCCTGTGGTCTACCAATAGCTAATCACTCACATTTGTAGAGCATCCAGTTACTTAAATTGTATGAACCTCTAGCTTTCAACCAATATTCACTTTCACATCTATAGTAAGATACTGCTTGTTCAGGCAAAAACCGGCATTCAGACAATTTTAAAAGTCCCTCCCTCTCCCACCCAACAGCTGATGACTTTCCAGTCCCATATCGACTCTTGGGCAGTTTTTAGACTTCAAAAATCACATTCCTAAATAATATAACATTACAAAACATTTCTCCTCCAGAAGAAACAAACTACACCTTACATCTCTCAACAAATACATTCGGCATTTACTTCCTATCATTTTTGGTAGTTCATGGCTTTCAACAAAGGGCACCATTTACGTTTTCCCCCTACTGTCCAAGCAGCTTAAGTTCTTCACTCTTGCCATCACTGATGGCTCTTCTACAGTCCCACCGGAATTTTTTTTTTAAGCTCTCAGCTCCCAGCTAGCTGAACATACTGGCAATTCTCTACAAAACTCCAACTTCTCTTTCCGGCAATTTTTTTTCCTCCCAGTCCCAGCAACTCACAAATTCAACACCCGGGCATACTCGTATTTCTTCTAAAAGCAGCCATGATTGCCCTTGGTCAAAATTATTCTGTACTTTTCTGCAGCCCCAACAGCACTTTTCACAGTCAGGATTATTCTCCACATTGTTGTCTGCAGTCAAAGTCACTCAAAAATTCCTATGGTCCCAGCAGCACTAAAAATACATAACAGCCTCCTTACAATAATGGCTGTGAATCACAGCATTCCTCAGCTGACATAAGTAGTTAAAATAGTTTAAAAAAAAGTTAAAATAAAACTTTTTAAAAGTTCAAGTGAAAAATGAAAAAAGGTTGAAAAGGACTCCCCTACCGTCTAACAATATTAAAGTCTGCCTCAAATTTACAAACGTACTCAGCAACATCAAACGCGCCGGCTTCAAACACACGCGGCAGCTTCAAACCTGGCAGCTTCAAATGCGGCAGCTTCAAACACACGCGGCAGCTTCAAACGCGGCAGCTTCAAACACTTTTGTGGCAGCCATCTTGCACACGCTCAAAAGAGCACAACCTTAGAAACCTTAGGCAGGCACCTTATCCACTAGGCTACACAGAGGCTTTGTTACAAAAAAGAATTATTGGAATTTGCAGACGTTAAATTAGCCCGTAGAGGGAGCTCACACCGTCCCATAAATGTACAATAATTGGAACATACTGTAATTTAAAACATTTCTCTATTAAGCTCTCTGTAGAGAGGCTACAGAGGTCAAAGTAGAGCATTCCTTGCTTCACTCCAACCTCTGTGTGCCCATAAAATTTCATTCAAATTAGACTCCATTGACCACGTATTTTGTAGCTCCAACAAACAGAAGAAGAGGTGTTTGGCCATGTATTCTCCACAACAAGCACGGCTTCTCATAATCATCATTTACACCTGATGTTGGAACAAGAAAGTGTATGTCAGAAAGCAACAAGAACAAAGATCCGCCAGTCGGAATTGTCATGGCAATGCCCTCGATCTCCCCACACGTTCCTTCTGTTCAGGCAGCAATGGTAGTGCTCTTTTTATAACTTGACTAGAGCTGCTCTGCTTCTCGCAGGTTTCTGTGCTACATGCAGTGCTTTCAAAGAGTATTATAATATCGTGCTCGATATTCAAAGGTTGATGATGGAAATTGGTAGCTACTGGATGTTCTTTAATGAAGCCACAAGTAAACAATGACCCAAATTCCTCTGGAAATGTGGAACAGAATGGGCACTCTACAGAAGAATACATGCAATAAATGTGAAGGGAAAAGGAATTTTCTAAGTCTGTATCACAAAAAATACACCGGAAAGAAAGCCATACCCTTCGCTGGAAAGGTTCTGAACACATATATTGATTTACATCATGCAAACGGAAACAGCAGAGCACAATCCGTCTGTAAAAAGGAGGTTACCTTCCCTCAGCCTGAATGCAAAAGAGAGCAAACCGGTGTGCAAGGAAGTAAGAAAAAATGTTAGCAAAGTGACTTTTTATTTGACTTAATATAATTTGGGACATTCTAAGCATTGCATAGATTGATCTGAATTCAATATTAAGTTGTATTTTCTATACCCTAACAACACCAGCAAACATTTCATTCTTATGTTGGCTTTGGAAATGCAAGTGCCTACATCTTTTAGAGATTTGGTGCCTCACATTTTGCAACAGTAAGTTGTAATGTTAGTTTAATTTTCTTAGAGAAAATATGATTGTTCTGAGAGCCACATACTCAACTCATCAAGAACCACGAAGGAAAATAATATTAGTATGACACAAAGAGCAGGAATAGCCTTTTTGGTTAAAGCTTCCTCTAGCATCCATATAAAACTTGCTAGACCGTGCTGTTTCATGAGCATTCAGCAAGATCATAGGCTTTCTTTTCACCCCCATGCATCCCACCTGCCCCAAAGCCAGAAGTTAACCTTACGCCCCCTAATTAAAGCAAACCAAACCGTCCATCTCCACCTCTTTCCCCTCCCAGTAGTATATGATATTGACATACACAAATACATTTTAACTAATATACATTCCAGCGACTTTGACTTTCAAATCCAAAACTGAAGATCTTGTGTTATACCCTTTCAGTCTCTGTAGCCCCTACTCACCCAGTTGCCTCGTAGACTCTTCAAGGCTCTGACCCAGCAACACGTATTCTTCACGTTTAAACAGGAGCTTAATCCAGCTGAATGTAGTCAATTAAGCATGTGCTTTAGTGGTTTCCTGGAGCCGAGGAAGAGTGAACTCTGTAAGTCAGAGCCGCAAAACAGAAATCTTTTTAAAAATAGAATATTTAATAAAGTTGTAACAAAAATTTGGAGATGCATGTGACAACAAGATGTTCAGCAATGGAGAAAGCTCAGCAGTTAGTTCTAATCAGGAAAACACCAAGTGCTTCTTACAAACATGGGTATTTATCTACAGAGTTGAGAACTTTTGGGTGCCTGCAAATCTGGGACGATAATCCTAAAAGATCAGGACTTTTAATGCAATCCAAAATGTATTTCCTAGGTATAAAGTTAGTTTTTCCTACTGTATTTTCAGCATTCATGCCTCCACTCCTCCTTGAAATCAGAAGGTGCAGAACTAAGAAAAATGGGTTTTAAAAACAAACAAGCCGCATTTTTTCCCACTTTTGAAAAGCTCTCGTTAAGGATTAGCCCCAGTTTTAGCTGTAGGTCTGAGTGAACAGTCACTACACAACTGGTTAATTCATCGTTACTGATCTACTGCAGAGTCTCACCCACAGGTGCCAGTATAAAGTTTTAGGAGCTGATCCTCTCCTCCTCACAGAACTTGCATAAAGGGTTATACATTTGATACCTAGTAAACTCCCCTAAAGAGCAAATCCATTTGATTTTGTGCTTAGTAATAGAACCTTGTTCAATTTCTCCTTTGAAGTGGTTATGTAGAACTTGAGTTTAATGTGCTAAATGAAAAATATTCCCACCTTTATACCTTTAAGCAGCTATAAGAAGAAATAAAATTATGTAAAATAGAAATTAATAGCTAATACACTTCACAGAATCCAAAAGAAACCTGAAAAGAGAGCCCAGAGATAAGACTATGAGTCAGTGTCTTTTGTGTAAAAGCTCTGTTTTCCATCACTGCATCCATTACCTCCCGTGATGCAGACTGAATAGAAGACTAATGCCTATGGGGCAGACGGGACCAGCTATGGTTACGGCTATAGTTTAGGCAAAGAATAACGTGTCTGCATCTGCTATCCTTTTTAGAGTCCGCACAGACATGGTGCTTGTATATCCGCATGAGTCTCGTAAAGAGCCAGTTGCTAACTGGAGTTCACTTCGGAAGAGCATGAGAACCAGGCAGATGTACAGGCTTATTCGCCCAACATCTTCTCCCAGCCTCCAGGATTATGCTGCTCGGGAATTTTATGAGGCAAAGGTGATGTCTGTGCTTAACAGCTCCCACTACTCTTTCTGATCGCTTTGTGAATTTCTATAAAGTTTTACCATTCGCAAAGTTAGGTGCATGAGTGAAAGGTACCCCCAGAACACAGAGGCTCCAGACAAAATGCAGTATTTTGCTCTCACTTACAGAAGACTAACTTGCTCTGCATTTCCCTGTAACCGCCTATGCCTGACTCACACAGATTCTGAAGAGTACTTCATAAGTATCTCCAAGAAATTAGTGTAATTATTTAAAGGCGTCTGATTGGCATAAAATTACAGGAACTGCTGGGAAGACGATTAGCAGAATCATGCCTTCCTGGCCATCAATCTCTAGAGTCGCGAGCTGCACGGGGTCTCTGACCTCTGTCAGACATCACACTGGCCCGGACAAGATAAAGTGAACTTCCTAATAAAAGAAATTCAAAAGTGATGCATAACTGTAAATTTGCCACCAAGCTTTTATTTAGCCAGCTACATTTCTTTCCAAAGCCTTGGGAGCTAAGGAGTCAGACAGCAGCACTAGAGTTGCAGCTGCACAAAGGATCATTTGGGCTGTAGCACCTGAACCTTGAGAGAGATTTCTTTGCTGGCATTTTTTTTTTCTTTTTTCTTTTCCTAACAGGTTAAATGTGAAACCCCAGAGAAACTAAATAATGACTTACCTTGTATACACAGTATGTGCTGCTTATGTTTAGGGACAATCTGTGAATGTATTTCATACAGCAAACATTCCTCGTGTAATAACAACGATCTGAAGACTGAAATTTGTTTTTCTCCTTAAAAGCAAATAAAAAGAAATTCCATTTCAGTTGCAGTGCTAGAAGCCTGGAGGTCAGTTTATTCTAAGTAGGCGTCACTGACGGCGGCAAAGAGATATTTTAAGAAAGCTTATTTGTGTACAATATCCACAGGCCATCCACCTCAACTATGTATATGAATTCTCCAGTTAGTATATAGCTGGGCTAGCAGAAACAAAAGTTGTATTAGCATTTATCATACACTAAATATTCAATTTTTTAAAAAATAGGAACCAGTGATTTATTTTTTAAAAATATATATGCCATTGTAATCTTTTTTAAAGCAAATTTTGATACAGTCTTCATTTTTTGATACATACACACATTCATCTCACTCTTAGGACACATGCAAGAATAAAATAAAAACTTTCCTGTTAAATATCAGTACAGCGTAGTAGTAATGTTTCTAGAATACAGTTTAAACACCATTTTCAGCGTATGATTACATTGTCCTGACACTGTAATCTCATTTCAGATGTTGTATGGAATTTGTAGCATTTTTGTCTGTTGTGTTTCTGCCTTTTACCCGGTGTTTTGACTCTACTTTGAAGCAATTTTTTCCATCTTCACTTTTATTAGATGGTTGCAGGGTTTTATGTTAGTTTTATTTTTTTCCTATGCACCGCAAAGGCTACATTTTGGAATGAAATGCTTGATACCGGCACCATTTTTCCATGCCAGCATTCCCTGAAATGTACTTGACCAGTTTTGAGGGCTTGGCTGGTTTGTTTGTGTCTGAATAGCTCAATTTATAGTGGTCTGCACAAATAGAAAACAGGAACCTGCCCACAACTTCAATTACTGACCGAGTGCTGACACCTTCTCACAGTTCCTCAACATGCCTGAAACAGTTCTCAATATTCAAAGGATTACTTGTATTTCAAATGAGCGTAAGTCTGCAGAGGCGGCAAACCGGTGAGCATAATTTCACCAGCAATTCTGTATGTCTGTGTTTTACAACACTGCATGGTCCGTGCACTTTAATACAAGGAGATTTCTCAATGCTACAAAAATCACTTATTTCACTGCACAGCAGCGAGGAAACAAAAAAACAGGTCCAAAAATAAAAGGGGGGTTTGTCACTGCAGCACCAAACACCTGGGTCACTACAGATGTACAGATCCCACCACAAACGTGTCTGCAGACGGAGAGAGCACAGGAACGCTGGATTGATTCCACCTACCTACAATGACCACAGAGTCAAAACCAGAGGGCAGCAGTCTACAGCCTTTTAGAGAAGATGTCTAGTTTCTGTATTTATAAATACAGAGAGCTAGTGCCTAGAGCTATAGGCCCATAAAAAAAAAAATCATTATTCCTTCTTATTCTAATCACTAATCAGTCCGCCTGCACACTTGCAGATCACTTTTTCCAATCTAACTATATCTGGTTTTGTGTTTCTTGACTAAATGGATACTGCAAGTCAACCTTAGATGGAGTTTACAGTACTAGTAAATCTATCCGTAGATTAGTAATTGCAGCTGGAGACATTGATCCTATACCAGAAAAACCTGAGCACAAATCATGCTTCACCACCAACTCAAATAATACAACAGCAAACCATAAAAAAAAAAATAAAATTATCAGAGCATCCCATTCATAATCATGCAGTTATTCTGAAACAAATAAACTAGTTATTGATAACAGAGAATTCTGCTATTTATATTAAAAATAGTGTAAAACATAGATGAAACTGAACAGTGAGATGCCACTACAGCTCATCTCCTTCCTAACAAATTCCTTCTTGGGATCCAAGTAACTTGTACGAGAAAGTAGGTTAAACAGAGAGAGGGTTCGTAACAGGATTATATGAAAGAGGAAGGCATGTCACATCTGAGATAGTCTAATAAGAGAAAACCTTGGAATAAAAATGGCTTGTGCAATATAACAAAGATTTTCTTACAAAATTAGATCATCATTCTAGAACCAAATGCTAAATTACTGAAAACTAACGTCAAATAGGATTAGGCAATTTGCCTGATGATCGTAGGTATGAAAGTCACAGAATACTGTGATCACAGGAAGAAAAGGTCTATAAATAAACAAACAAAGTAATAACAATCACGTTCGGCAACTCTTCTGGAACAAAGTTCAGGCCGGCTAAACTCTGGGACCAGATTCTCCTGCCATTTATTGCTGTTTCCCTCGGTAATAGCACCACTGAAATCAATACAATTACATCAGGGGAAAGATGAACCTGCCTTCTAGTGTTTCATGAAGTTGGAAGACAAAATTAATGGAAAGCCCTAATATAATATAATTGACATGAATGCTACGGAGTCTGTCCCACACACAGATCCATTCGGCTTTGTTCTGCTGGCACAATAAATTGTTTTCAGACTACAAAGTTAGCTACTAAAGGCAGGGAAGCAAGAACTTAATTTAACGTGAATGACAGAAACAGGAAAAAAATATCTAAGCCTTATACGAATAGTATCAGGAGAATGTTAATCATATGATGATGGGCATAACATTAACTAGATGTTTGGCCTCTCCTCAGTTTAGAGCGTTTGTAACTATGGAAGCCAATTCCAAAATGGGATATTCTGTATTCTGTTTTCCAGTAGTACATTTGATATTATGAAATCTGAATTACAACAGAATTAATTGCTCTTATTTTATTCTTTTTTTTTCGGGCAGGATGAAAATTGTGGTTTGTGGAATTTTTTCGGGTTTGGTTTTTGGTTGTTTTTTTTTGTTTGTGTAAAGCAGATAACTCACATGCTTTGCTTATCTGGCAACAGCTTTTTGAAAATCAAATCAGACCTTAAGGTCAGGTCTCACTGAACATCCTTATTAGAAGGGTGGGTGGCATCCTTAAGACAATTACCACTGATCACCTCTTAATGGCACTTCAAAACTACTTGAACATTAAAGGAAAGGTCATACAAAGCCCCTGTGTGCCATCTTTCAGGGCACCAAAACTGTAATGGAATCATCTCTATTAACTCAGTCACATAAATCGTTCTTGTTGCTGTTTCTGAGCTGTGGAAACAAACAGGTTTAACGTGCATTTTAGGTTGTTGAGTGGGATCAGTTGGTTGATTGCTGTTGGGGGGAGAATCGTGACTTCTGCTTGTTATATTTTCCAAAATTGCATCAGGTATAGCTTATTTAAAACTGTTTCTATTATTAGGAAATATTTTTCTTTCAATACAGTTTTAAGGATTGGAAAGACTTTTTTTATTATTATTATTATTTTTGTCAAAATACAAATGTTGCACCAGTAGTTTCCCCAATTCCTGCATTTAGCTATTGGAGCCTCTGAAGTAGGACAGTCCGCTTTGAATGAGGGTGTTTCATTATCACAGAGCACATATAGGCTATATTTCTGCATTCAGATTTCAGCATTTTCTGGAAAAGTTTGTCAGTTTTTTCCGGTATCTTTATGTGATTTGGACAGATTGTAAGGTTTTGGGCCAGGTTTTTTAGAGGAGACTAGGAATGGCTGGGGCACACCAACAGAAAAGTCAGTTGGCAAGTTTTTAGGGGTTTCCAAGACAGTTTCTTTTCTTGCAGTTTGCTGTTTTGAATAATCAGCCATTTTTGACCTCAAACCTCCAAATATTTTGAACAAGTAAGAACTGAATATATTGGTTTTTAAATGAACCATTTGCTCAACTTGCGTGCAGACAGAAGCGGGGGGAAAGTGTAGCGTTCATTATTAGAGGTTAGCATCATTCCCTTGTCACAACAGCAGAGCAAGATTTAAAATCAGTGCTGATGGGGAGCAGTGACTCAGTGGCACCCTTCCCACTGCCAAAGGTGTTCAGTCAAACCCACAGACAACAGAATCCGGACAAAAGGAGAGAAACAGTGCTCTCATGCAGAAACGTAACACAGACGTGCAAAGGATTTTATAAGTAAAAATCGGAGTCAGCGCAACAGGTCACTGCAACGCAAAATTGTCCTGGACATCTATTTCTGTAGTAATAGTCCAACTAAAAGCCTGTTATAAAGGAAAATACAATAAAACTGTTGTCATGCCCTATTTCATACACAACACAGCTAATTGAAATGTATGTTCATTGAGCTAATAGATTTCCTGAATCCAGAACTCCTAAAACATATAACACTCGTGCTGCCTTAGATTCATGTTTGAAGGAAATAAACTTCCCGAAATATTAAACCTTCCATGTGTTAAGAATACGGCAGATGGCTGAAAACATCTATGAAAAGTCTCTTTTGCCTTACATTTAGCCACACTTGGCATCCCTAATGATGACTCTGTCTTAAACATATGTGTTACAGGGAAAAAATCCCTTATGAACTGCAACTAGAGGTCTCATTAGTCTTCAGTAAATGAAGAAAGGGGCGAAACACTAATGCACAGACCGGTTCTTTCAGCCTCTGGGCCTCACTCCTACCCAAAGACCTGTGCAAGCGCAGGAGCTGGATCTTGCCTCTGCGAACGGCAGCATCCTGAGCCACAAAGAGCTGGGAATACGTGGTTCGCCTCAACAAGAAACCCTCAAATGCCTGATCGTTTCCCTTCTCAGCACAGACAACCAATAAGGAAAATACACTGCCCTGATTAGAAAACAATGTAGACATTCAGATTTCTCTTCCGTCGTTGGGTTTTATATGATAAAAATTCCGAAGCGCTATTTAAAAATGATTTTGTGCTACTTTTAGCACAAAAAACTTAGGCACATTAATTTAGGCAGTTAATTCACATAACTCTACTTCATCAGTACAGTACTGAATTTTGAGCACAGCTTCGAGCTGTCGGGACGTACTCAAGATAAACTTCCACGTAATCAACATACCATGCAGGATTCAGGTCCCCAACACATCTGGAGTCATTTTGGACTCTCTAGAAGGTCTGGTCTGCTACAAGCGGTCACCCATAGACCATGTGTTGTTCTGCATGTCACTCCTTGCAGATGTTTCAGGAGCATTAAGGCGGTATTTTAGGCACCTGAGTCATTCTCACTAGCAAAGGATGAAAGACAGGACAGAGATCCAGCCACACCACAGGTGATATTGTTGACACACACACTCAGTACTTGAAGAAGGTAAGAATTACACAACTTAAGTTTAAGGGTTTCTTATACACTGCAAGGTACACACAAGTGGCAGCAAATTTTGAATGCCCATTCAAGTTGTGCCCACCTCGAAGCACCGAGAGACTGAAAGGTTTTTAGCTGTGCCCTAAGGCTGTGTGAACGTCAGCTTGGCTCGCAAGTGCTCTCTGCTAGCAAAGGCCGTCAGAGGCCGTGCACACAGTCAAGGCAGCAACCACCTCTGCACGACTTGGAAACGCTACATGTTAAAACAGCCTTTCAGAAGCTGGCTAACACAGGTCAGCAACAAGACAGATCTTTACAACGCTGTAAACACAAGCCATTTTGCCATCTTTGTATGTTTACTTCATTCTAATGTTTTCCAATGCTCCTGTAGAGATGTGCAAGGGTTTAACTCATTTCTCGTTTGTGTTTTTTCCTCCACATCTGAAAGGCTTTTTAGTCTAGAATGGTGTCTTAACACACCAGGGACTGACTGCAAAGGGTGGGTACATCCATGGTACATTTCAAGTTTCAATTTAAGAACTATCCTTTACATTAAAAGAGAAAGCGTGGCAGAGAGAAACATACAACTGATAATCAACAACAAATGGCCAGGAATCAAATTAGCTTAGAAACATGACTCTTTCAAAAACAAGAAAAAAAAACACCAACAAAATTACGTCTATATAATAAATATATGTCATCTATATATATAACGTGATATATCCCTGAGGGTTTCACCCCTCGGGGGGGCTGGCTGCCAGGCTCAGACCAACTTCGAGACAGCACGACTGCAGCAGCCCCTGGGAACCGCCCCCGGCCCCAGGGCTCCAAGAACAGATCCTGCCCCGCTCTCACATGCAGTAATTTATGACTGTATTTTGGGTTTAATAATCTCCATTTGATGCATTTTACTTCCAAGAAACACCCCGTACTTTTAGGAAAGGTCACTTAGCTCTGTCTGGGAAACTCTCAGTCATCAGGAAGCGGGTGTAAAAGGCCTATGTATTTACATATGTGCGCTGAGAAGGGGAGAAAATGGGCTGTATTAGAGAACATCGGAAGAGACAGAAGTAGAGGTGACAGTTTAAGTATTAGAGGCAGAATGACCAGTAATGTCATTAATGTAAGGCAGTCTTCAGCTAAAAATCGATTATGCAGTCATTTCTCAGGAAAATCACTTATGAACTCAATTCAGATAATTTTTCATGTCCTACAGGTGGAAGCCATGCTAATAGGCGGAAATGAGGGTTCTCCCCAATTGATGATGTGAATATTAAGGAGAATTAAAAATTCTTTCTTTAGAAGAACTGATTGAAACACCTGTGACAGGCACCGCTGCAGGGCTGGTTTAGCTGGACCTCACCCAGACTCTTTCGACCCCAGGGTATACTGAAGCAAAAGCTGCTCTATCTGTACAGTCACTCAAACCTAAACAAAACATTTTTTATTCAGTGTACCAAAAACTAGACCATGGAATAAGACTCATCTCCTCTCTGAGTATTTACTGTTTGCTGGGCAATGAATTCTGGCTTAATTCTATTGCAGTCTGAACGAAGGCTGACCCTGAAATGACCAATCCAGTAGCCTAAACAGCCATGGAAATAACTTAAGGCATTTTCACCCTCCATTTAGTTCAGATGTTTCTTACTGTTAGAACTGCTATTCCTACAGGATTAATTATAAATAGTTATCTACTGATATCTACAGTAATACATTTTGCTTCTGAGCATGCACCACTGAGTTTTATAATGGGTTGTGTATACACTGCAAATGTTAAACAATATTTTCATTGATAAATGACAGGCAACGTGTATTTGCATTTCCTGTGAGATTTAATGATGCAGTGGGATAGCTGTATGGAAACTGGGAATTAATATTAAGACTTAGTGCCAAAGCCACCCCCAGCGAGGACATTGCTCATTAACTTAATAGAATTTGAACCCATTTACTCTATGCTATACTTTTGTTCTTGGGATCAAAAGTCACTTTGTTTTTCCAATACCCTATGTAGAAACAGAATTGAATAAAATAAGCATCAGTTCTCTTTACTTTCTCTAAATGCTCCATTTTTCTCCTTAGAAGCAAAATGTTCTCCCAACTTCCCACATTGCCTCAAAGCCCTTCCCTGCCACCAGCCGCGGAAAGGTGATGCTCTTCCAAGTGCGCACCTCTAGCAACACAGCCGCTCCGCCCTCACCAACTTCCTCCAGAGCAAGTCACCTCACATCTGCTCACACGTGGAGCTCATTCCCTCCTCTCTCTCTGTGAGCTGTTCACAGCGATAGGGAAGCTGAAGCAGATTAGAGGAAGCAAAGGAAACCAATCTAGGGAAGCCATCCTGCCCCACATCCATCACCCAGAAGCACTTTGCTCTAACGATGCTTGTAACACTTCAAGAGTGTTTAAGAGCTTTAGGAGAGCCGCTGTTACCTAGGACACATCTTCTCAAGAGTTAGCTGAAACTTAAAGCCAGGGACGGTAGCAGGAATAGAACTTTTTCATGAAAGCTTCAGTCTATTATTTGTAGAATGTTAAAAACTAGACAGAAAGGAACTGGAAAACATCATTTGCATTTTATTTGCTGAACAGTTTTACTTTCAAAACCAAATTAAGGTATTCTTCTCAATGCCAAGTCCCTCCAAGACTACTGAAAAAAAAACAAAACCCAAAGAAACCGTCCCATGTTTACAAGCTACAACATATTTCTAAATGATACCATATATTCCTCAGTCTCCTCATTTTTCATGGTAACATAGAATTTTATTTTCCAAGTTCAAGGTGAAGGAGTTAAGTGGCCACGCTTGCAACCACATGGAAGCTGCAAACTTGTTTTTGCTTTCTCCTCTCTCTTCCTGTGAGCCTTGTCCATGGCACAAATCTGCTGAATTCATTTTACAGTGATATTTTAGTGTTTCTTCTCTCATAGAATTTTAATGTGTTTAATCTGACAAATTCAAACCTAAAATATGCACAGACCCATTTTTCTGAGCTGTTTTGAAGTTTTAGAGCTCCTGCCTTACAGACTCTCCCTGAAATCCATACAATTAATTACACCTAATAAATAGTCTCCTCATGTAAATTAGAAGAAAATATCTCTCAAGTTGAATATTTCCAGTCCTCTGAAAGTGGACATACAACGGGAGGCAGCGTCACAGAAAATTTAAGAGTTAAAACAAGCTTCCTAAAAGGAGAAATTTGTATATATTTGTTGAAGCACTGGCACTGACCAAAACCAAAAATTATTGCTGAAAAAAACTGTACCTTCACATTGGTGATAGATAATAAAAGGAGTTTTCACATTGGCACCAGTGGAAACAAAACTGTGCAGGAGAGCACAAACGCTCACATCTAACCTAAGCCAGGACCTTCTCGGTGGCCCAGACCTGTTGCTGGAGAACATGCTAGGAACACGCAGGAGCCACTACATACCCCTTTGGACTAAACCTCATCAAATACATATTGCTTTAACATTTCCTACATCTGTATAGCATTTGTAGACATTCGCTAAGGAAAACAGCCTCCTCTAACACAGGCTTACAAATAAAATTTAGAAATTAATTTTAACAACACTCATCATCAAAAGCAATTTTTGTCTGTGGTCTTTCTAACCCGGCACGGGGTACCACACGCTATGTCCACCCCACACAGCATTCCCACTGGTACTGGCAAACTGAGGGCACTCTCCAGGGCCCGGTCATTAACTGACTTCTTTCATTATGTAGCGTGTAAAAGGGTTGAAATCAAAACCTTATTTAAGCTGCGAGAGTGAAACTCTGCACAACCCCAAATTTCATGGTTAGCTGTGTGTAACTTAAGCAGTACTTCGGTGCTATCTGGAAGCCGACGTAAGTTTACGCTTAGAAAATTGACAAAGGAAAAAAAACATTTTCAAGAGCACTTGTACAGCAATTCTGCTCTCAAGATGAAATTCACACCTGTGCAATAAACCACTGCAGCCTCAAACCCCATACGACAGGGAACGTAAATGGAATTGGAAGGCATCTAAATCTTTGCAGTATCTCTACACAGGACATGTTTCACCCCTTTCTTGCCAAACTCATTCATATGGACTTAGGAAAAAAAAAAAAGATCTTACTTTAGTCAAAAGAAAGATATTTTATATTTTGTTCCACTTTGGCTCTGCAATCCAGTTCATAAGAAAGCTAGTTTACATTTCCCACCCTACGTTTGTAACTTGTCAATCAGAAGCAATTTGTTTTTTCACAAATTGTATTTCAGCACACAAACATACTCAAATGTTGAATTTATTTATCTAGTCAAAATCCCTGTCTGGCACTGCTACTTCAGCCATCTTAGTGTGAAGCAGATGCGGGAGTTTGGACTAACCTTTCCACAAAAGCAGGTGTCCAAGCGTCTAACTTCTCTGGCGCCACTTTGGGTGGCCAGTGCTTACTGCTCACGGGGAGGCTGTCCGGAAGGTACATTCAGGTTTTCAACAAGAAGGTTTGTCATTCAGGTTCCCTTCTCAGTATATTAACATCCCTGCTTAAAACCAATAAATATCAAAGTGAAGCTTTTAAGTAAGCCCAAATGAAGATTAACCACCACTAGAAGTGTGATGCTGAAAAAAATCCATGATTTCTTTCTTTCTTTTATTTCTTCTTTTATTCTTTTTTCTTTTCTTTTTCTTATTCTTTTATTCTTTCTTCTATTATTTCTTTTTTATTAACAGAATTGTTGTCCTGTGGATAAGGCCCAGGGCCTGAAGGAATTTAGATTCATTCCCTGTGCTGTCACAGACCTTAGCTGTGACCTCTGGCAAGTCATTAAATTGCCTTGTCCTCAATTTCCCCCTTTGAAACAGGGACAGATGCAGCTCCATCTGTACTGAGGGATGTGCAGCCACGTGGCCACAACTACTTCATGCAACACGGTAAGTGGGTGCAGCAGGTACTACCAAGGAGGTGCAATTCCTCCTTAGGATCCTTTGCCCTCCAATAGAACAGTTCCCCCATAATATGGAGATCCTCATCTGTCTTTTATCCAAACCTTTGTCCAGCTTGCCAATTTATTGTTTCAGACCAAGAGTTTTTCCTCATCCTGTACCAGCAAAATGGGCTTTATCCACAGTTTGCACGTACAGGCACCCCACCACATGCAGTAACGATAAACACAGCTTGCATTAACCCATCTCTTACTTTTTCATCCACTGAAATGGCTCAATAAATGGCCCCTGTCCTAGCCAAAAGTAGGTCCTGACATGCTATTACTCAGAACCAACTCCTGCTTCCTGGTACAGGAGATTAAATTCAGGTGGGTATGGCCCCAGGCCTGCAGAAGCCAGTCTCTTTCTTACTAACTAGCTACTTATAGAGGTAAAAGACTCTAGTGCAGACCACACTTCGGCTCTTAAACAAGCTGCCGTTTCCACAAAGCCCACCAATCCTGAATGACAACGTACAATTGGGCAAACCGTGACCTTGTGAATGCATCCCCTTGCAAATACAGAAGGGCCGTAACAAAGCCTGTACAAGAACAGGCTATCGTTTCACTAAGTGTGTTTGTTTAGACCCTGGACCCATAAGAACGACTGCAGAGGGAAAATATGCAAGATAAATTGTTCTGTGTCTCAGTAAGACACATGCAATCACGAAGGAGGAAAGAAAGAAGAGTTGAAAACTGACCTTCCTTAGCTTGAAACTGCCTGTAGGAGTCCCAGGACAGGTTGTTCTGACATTCTTTTAACATCGTTTCATCAGCACAGCCAAAACTAATCACAAGAATATTACCCGATGACAGGTGCATTTATTCTGTCAATTAAATCAGATGGTTAAATCGAAATGTGCCCCAAATCTCTCTTGTTTGCATTATCCATATTGGCATTTCTTGGCTGTGGTTCATTGCTGGCTGGAAGTCATCCAGCCCCCGCAGAGTCACTTTGCAATTTGGTGCCAGCAAGTTTCCATGCTCTGCAGCAGCGGTTACACTGAGACCAGAGCGGTCCTACAGGAGTGACCTGAAATGTTTCATTGTTCCATTAAGATTTATTTAAGAAGAAAAAAAAGAAAGAAAAGGGGAAAAAAAAAGAAGGAAAAAAAAGAAATCCCTCTCAGTGAAGGAGACTTAGATCAATGTTTTTGAAATGGAAAAGGATATATCACAGCACACCTAACCACTAGTGACATGCATGCATTAAAACAGAGAACCGAATAGGGACTTTTAACGTTACCAAATGACTGCTAGGTAAGAATACAAAGTAAAATCTAACCCTCCTTAAAACCTGTTTTCTGAGGGACAAAAATAAATAAAAAAAGAAAGAAAGTGAGAAAAGCAATGGACATTAAGGTATAACTGCAACAGAAATCAACAAGAACTACTGAAGCACCATCTCCTATTACCTAACTACCCAAGAAGTCTCCAAGGAGAGGGTGAGTTTACATAAAATATTTGCTGCAATGACAGTTGCAGTGGAGCAAGCTAAGGATGTGGCCAAGTTTTTCATTTTGGTTTTGTGGTGTACATGCCAGTGAATTTCAGCTGAGATTCCCCTGCAGTAGTACTGGCTTTGCATTACCTAAAAATTCGACCTTTTTTTTCCAGTATTATATTTGTATGTTAACAATTTGTTGAGTGCTCAACTCACCCCTTTATGAAAGAAGTCATACTCCCTTTTGTCACCAAGGAGAAATGCGCCACAGATGCTCAATTTTGGCAACATTATTTTGGCAGAACAGGTAGACACTCTTTGCAGTTTCAGCTCTGCAGGAAACACCCATGGAGTCCTGATCTCTTTCCCAGCCTTCAGCCCATCCTTTGCCACCGCGTCCTTCCCAATTTGGAAGAATCCCCCACTGCCAGCTCTTCCGTAGCAGAAGATAATGCAGAACACATTGCTGAGTGCAGTCCTGTATAAAATATGGGTCAAATCTCAGAACTATACTCAATATAAATAGAAGGATAAGTACGTATCTTAACTTTTGCTTGCTAGCCTGAAGCATTTCCCGCACAGTCTGATTTTGTAAACATTCAGGCACTCGTCCATGGGTAAAACTATTAGCAAGACAGGTGACTAAGAGTTTCCATGTGGTCAGGTAAATATCTTCTACTGCTAGGTGTTTAAAACTTGTTAACTTTCTTAAACTGATAAAGAACAGGCTTAATCTGGCAATCAAGAACATCTGTACAAGTCACTGGAAAGCTGATGCGAGTTCTGAATAGCATAGAATATGGGCCTATAAAACACCCATGAAAAGTACATGCATATTTTTCCTTTCAGTGTATGGTATCTATCCAGGCAGCAATGAGTACCGCAAAACATGCCAGTCAGCAATTTTTCAACACATTACATTTCTAAACCATTCACAAGGATTTAGCTGCTCGTTTCCCGCTGGCTCTGGAGGGGCTGGTGTGGCTAAGTATGCAAAAACACTTTGAAATTTAAGGAATGCAATTTACCTTTAATTTGAAGTTCAGCACTTCAGTGTTAGGCTTAGGGACTATGAACCAGGAAACAAAGGATTTATTCTTTAACCGTCCTCTTTATCCAAAAGGCCGATCATGTAACGCCATATTTTTATGCACATGCAGCCCTCAAACCCCGGATTTGGCTTCCTATGTTCAGTGCCGTTTCTGATACGCTGCGGCTCTGTACCCTTGGCTCAGACTGCTATAAAGAGAGCTGTGTGAGGATGGGCTGTGAGAGGCCTTGCCAGGGCCATCTCCTCTTTGCTATATTTATAGGAGCTGCACTGGTGGTCAGGAGGTCCAGATCTTGTCCTCTGTCCTCACCTCAGCTATGCCACAGATGTAACTGTGCCTGGCCACCTACCTCTATGATCCTGAACTAACTTGCCTTCCTGGCTTTGCCTCAGACTGACAACTTTGCTGTGGATTTGCCTGGTGATCTGTTCTTAACCCTGCTTACCATCACTGGACATCACCTTTTCCCATCATCGGACCAGACCTGACCTTGGCTTGCTCCGGCACTGCAGGACTGTGCCCTTTATCCACGAGACTGCCCCTACCAGCCTTGCTGTCACCCTCAGCTCCTGACTTGCCTGCAGCAGCCCACCGTTGCTGCTCCTTGGTACAGAATAAACACAGCACACGTTTCTGGCATGAAAAGAAGTGAAGTCACCTTAGTTCCAAAGGTACTGGAGCGCCACAGGGTGTCATTCACAGCAGCACGTGCCTCCAAACACGATGAAATGGTGATGGCACAGGCAATCAAAAAGTCTTACGTCACATCCACACAAGCATAACTCTGACATCCCAATATGTTTTATTGCAGTGGTCCTAAAACAAAGTGAAAATGCATAATTAACCATTTCTATCAATTTCCCATTATTCACCTTTTATGAGAAACACCATAACAAGGCACTACTTTTAGTATAATATTAAATACCCCAAAATTAGTTCATGACCCATTTTCTGATTGATGTGGTTTCACATTTCAAAGCAAGATATAAGCTAATAAAAATCATAAATCTAGTTATTATTATTTAAAGACAGGGATTAATAAAAACTAGGTGCTGATTGTTTAATCCTAAGGCCAAAGTCAGTTCTTTTATCTTTCTTAAATCCAACAGGATGCAAGTACAAGTTTTTGCACATAAGCATGACATTTTAAGACCATGGCTTTAAAGTGGCAAGCGCACATTGGTTTTAAACAAGGGAAAGCTGTGTAGAACAACGGACTCTATATTAAGGGTGACACCGCTTATCTTCTCCGTGCTGTTCCCAAAGCCTTTTCTTTCTGCTCTAAATTGTTTTGATACTACTTCCTAATTAACCTATCTTTAAGAAAGCCAGTAATATTCAGCTAAGTAAGTTATCTTTGTTTCCCTAGCTGTGTGCTTTCATCAACAATGTTGGTGGGGAATTCTGCAAACAGTGTTGTATATTTACAACAGGAGAATTTTTGAAAAAGTATTTTGTATGTGCACATGTAGGTCCTATTTTTAACATAAGTTTCTAAGTTGAAAGGCTATTTGTGGCCTGCAATGTAGCCGGTTGGAATTGCATGCACGAATAATGTACTCTTACAATTAATCAGCTACAGTAATTTTAAAGCTTAATCAATGGACTCATTAAAAAAAAAAAAAGTTTAAAAGTTGCCTTTTCTTATAGCTCCTAAAAGTGTAGAGAAAATATTAACGGGTCATTCAATCCTAAAACCCACATATTTTTACCATTTTAACCAGTTCAACTGGTTAGATACATCCTTACTTTATATATCTCTACATATTTCAGAGTCATCCCAGTATCTGAGAATATTCAAGTCCCTCCCAGTAACTGATGGGTAAATTCCATTTATTTTAATGTCACACTGATAGAGCATAAAACACAATCAGGGAAACTGGGGGCTTTTTTAAGCCAAAATACTAAATTTTGCTGCTGAGAGACCTTACAAAAGAGTTGGTGTAAAAGCGCTATTCTCATGCAAGGCCATGCAGGGAGACAGTAAAAATACCTAAGTATAATCGGAGAACAAGTAAAGCACAAGTCAAAGCATAATTACCATTTGCTTTCATTACATAAAACCACAGCTTTCCTGAGACACTCACTAATATCTATGATTTTAAAAACAGTATAATATGCATATACGCCTCTTCCTCTGTCTAACATAAATTATATCTGTTAAATTACACATTGTGTTTAAAAAAAAATACAACCCCCCACATATACGATGTTTTTATTTTCTCCTGCATGCCACATCCTTCTGATCTACCAATAAAGCTAATGCCCATTTAGGGGAATATGTCGTGGGACGACAGTACAGCAATATTAAGTAGGCAACCATATGTTTCCTCCTTTTGCCATACTGTTTGCGACTGCCCCTGACTCTTGGTGGATTAGATCCCTCATCAGTTTGCCTGGTGCTGATGGAATGCCTTTTGCAGGTGTTTTGTTGATATAATGCAAAACATAGATTTCCAAAAGCTGAGCTCTCTAGTGCATAATGCAGCATTAGCTCCTTGTTTTCCCTTATGACGCAGCCCGCAGAGGTCTGCTCTAGGCTCTTACTTTACAAAATTATCTGAAATATCATCATCTGAGAGAATGCCTGCACCCTGAATAGCCAAAAGAGGGACTGGGATATTCAGACCTACGTGATTTTCATCATATTTTTGGTTTTGTTTTTAGGTAATCGGTGAAAGCCAGACGACAACAGACCGATATTCCCACATACAGCAAAGATTTTTTCCCATCAAGCTTCCCCATCTTAAATGCTGAGGACTAACCCACCTACAGCACACAAAGTAATGAATCTTTAAGTCCAGCGAGAGTCAAAGCCTCATTTGAAGGTATCATTCTATTTTCATTCCATTTTTGTCCAGCTTTAAAAGCAGCAAGGAGCCAAAATGTATGTAAAGCATTCTAGAAGCGTATCGGCTAAGAACCAACACTAACTTAAGCCACCATCAGAAACAATATCATCCTGGGAAGATTTTGTGGGTTTTCATGGTTCTGAAGACCCTCACCTTACTGTGATCATCCTCTACAGAGATTAAAGCGTAAGTGCAGTGTCTTGAAGAAGAAATCAAGGAGAAGGAGAAAATAAAAACAACACAAGTGGAGAAACTCTAAGTTTATATTATTATGCTAATGCGCTGGTAAGAAAAGGGCCTCATTTGGGAAGTCATAAAAAAAAAAAGCGTTAGCAGATCTCCAAGTTAGAGCATAGACGCTTTCTCCGCAGATGGAGGATTTAAAAGAAGTAAAATGATAACCACATAGTCAAGAGACTAGAAAAGAGACCTTGATGTTTGATAGTTGTAATAACCTGCAGAGTGCTCTAATGGCTCAGGGATCAGGTGCAGAACTACAGCAATAACAAGAGCTGAATAATTATCTCAGCCATATCTGTATAACCACAGTCCCAGAGTATGAACTATATAAGGAGGCTTCTGCTGCCTCTCCAAGATTTCCTGAAATGTTAAATCACTGAATTGGGAGCACTTCCAGCATTAGTACTGCCCAGTTAGAAAGAAATAAAGCCCAGAATCCTCCAGTGGCAGTTCTAATGTCTTTGTTAATTATGAATTATGGGTAAACATGCAGACTCACAGAGGTCACGGCTGTCAGCAACAATACTTTTCAAGAAGGATTTTTATGAGGGTCTTTTTCATTTTGCCATAATGTCCTTTATATATACATAAAACGCACCAAGAATACAAAAAATAGTGTTTGTTTTTAGGGAAGATGTAATTATTTTTCACTTGTTTTCTACCCTCCGTACAGTCACGTACCCGCTGCCAGTACAACCCAGTTCATAACTATAAGCTCCTCTGTGAATAACACCAGCTGTACAGTTCCAAGGACCGGGCAGAAAGAGTCACCGGGGCTGGGGTTAGGTTAATGATCAGACGCTCCATTAACAAGAAAGTAGTGGTTTTCGCAGTGAACGGCCAGTCAGGATCCCATCAGCTGTAGTCACCTTTCACACACAATGGAGAAACAAAAGCTGCATACAGTATGCTTGATTAACCTCACTTAAATGGCAACGCTGATCTCAGATCTGTCCCAGGAGTGTATATAAACAGGATTAAAATTATATTATGTGTGGATCCTACCCAACAAAAGCAACTGGCACAAAATCATTTTAATTAGGTGGTAGCGGCTGTAACTCATTCAACTTTGGCATTAATTCTTCTCTGTCCCATCAAAGAACTTTTGGGACCCACTAAATTGTGCAAGGAATAAAGGAGATTCAGGGATAACATTGAACAACGTGTTGCTGTAATCAGTGGCTAGTTTGTAAGGCGGCTATGTGGAACTTGCGGGACAGCACTAAAAATAGCTGTGCAAAATTCTGGATGGAGGGTGTAATCTCAGGAGTTTTCAAGGTAGGTGACAGACTTGTAACAAATTACAATGGAGTTTTCACACAATAAAATTCAAAAGATTCTCGTCCAGTTTCTAAGAAACCTATTCCTGCTCACTGAGTTGCTTGAAATCTCTCCAGGAGTTGATAAACTGTAAGACCTTCAATGACATATGGCTCAAGAAAATAAAAACGTAGAAGAGGTCTTTTCAGGATTGCTGTTTTTAACAAAATGCGAAAGGAGAAGTTTCTTTTGGCTCTAGAAAAATTTTCCATGTTTTGCAGGGAGAATGTAATAATAAAGAACTATCAAGCATATGATAGTTGTTCTGGATTAAATAAGGTGAAGTCTTATAAACCCTTGTGAGCACACCTACAACAGCCACAGTCTAGTAACGCTGCTATGCTTTGCATTTGTCCATGCTCACTCTTGTGTTCCAAGGAAGCCAAATCTTAAATGCAGTCTTCCAGAACATGCAGGGGTTTTTCCAAATAATTACAAATATCGTATAAAAACAGAAACCTCCCTGAAAATTAATTTAGAACCTTGATGACCACTAACGTTTAGTCCTCTAGATTGTGACAGTCTTGAATGGATGAAAAGTTCTCAACTCTATGCCTTATCTGAAAATATAGGTTAAATATTTCAAGTGGTCGATTAATACCAACTTTCATCACGCGACAGAAATCTAACCTTGGCTCACATCACTGGCATTAGGAAATTAAGGCCGAAATTATTCCGCCTTTGTTATCAGAGGTGAATCTTTTTTTTCCATAAAAAACTGTTAGGACAAACCTCTCTAAGGTGAAGAAAAACTGGCAACTACAAAGCCTCTGCACTTGGAAGCAACAACAACTGCAGAATAAAAAACATCAGAGAGGTGGAAATCCTTATCACTTTCCTTGGCACAGACTATAAAACCATGTAATCTGCAGTAGATTCCATAGGGGGCACATTGGCAACATGGGAACGTCCTAAGTAGAAAAACATATTTTTCATACCAAAACATTACTAGCAGGTAAGAAGACTGACCATTATGTTACATAATAAAGATAAGTCATGTGTACTTGAATAGTTAACAGATGGACTAATTAGAGGCTGAATTATTTGTGGTATAACTGATAGCTGGTGAAATCAAGGTTACTGAGGGAAATGGACTTGACTTTGGAAAAAACGGAGGGCATTCGCAGGGCTAAGGCAAACTGCTTCTCAAAAGAAAGGGTTAACAAGCAATGAAAGAACAGAAGTGCATCTAATTAGAAGGCATAGCAAGGCATGCAGAGAGAATGCAAGGGTAAGCAAATGGCAGAGACCACATTTGTGTGCAACACATGAAGCAGCAAGTGTGGAATAATATATAGATAACCAGTACGAAGGGCAAGGTGTCAGGCAGGTAAAATATGCTTCCGTCTTAAACAGATGTGGTGTTTTTGGCAAAAATGGTACAAATAAATATATACAGGCACATAGAGAGAATAACAAAAATGTGAAGATGGCAGGAGACATCTGTTTGGGGGAATCTATGAATAGAAATATTGTACAATAATGACTTGATTCAAGACACAAAAATAATATATGGATAAAAGTGAATTTTAAGAGAGAGAAGTTCAATGTCATCTCATTTAAAATAGTTTATTAGCTTGCATGATGACGTTTGGAAATATCTCCTCCCCCCAGATTGCCCGTATAAAAAAGGCCATGGGAAAGATAGTATTGCTACGTAGGTAGATATCATCGTTTAACACAAAAAAATGCATAAGGGGCCTTAAAATGCAGAATACATGAGTGAGCCAAGAATTATCCTTCTCTGCTGGCATCTACTATTACATGTTTGTGGAGCCCTCGCGTAGCAGAGACCATCACTCTCTGGGCTCACATAGCATAGATGATGTTAAAAATGAAAAGGAAATACTTCTAATTGTTATACTTGCAAACCATTTTGCAGCTGTAGCTCAGGGTCACCACTCATCAACAGACTGTAGAATCCACATAGGAAACTTAAGAATAAATACCATTGTGTACAGCATCGCCCAGGCTTCAAAAATTATCATGAAATTGCAAGATACTAATCAAAGGAGATCTAAACTAGGAAGGACCTTCTTTTAGTGGGCACGCATTTGAGAGCACTTGCAAGTAGTAGAAACAAAGCTAAAAGGAGCATATAATCAGCCAAGTACTATCTATTTCTATAACAAAATTTGACAAGCCCAGATGAGAAGCACAAAGCGACTCACCCTTTACCGAAAGCTTGAGAGAGTAAATCCAGATGACTGGGCAAAAGGAAAAAAAAAAAAAAAGCTGAAGCACCTCCAAGAACACATGTGTGTATGGACACAATGAAGACGAAAATACTACACATGAAGGATTCTTGCACAAAGACAACCATGCCATAATAGTCCACAGCAGGAGGGCAGAAACCTTAGGCATAATCCACATTGCCCATTTGGGCACTAAGAAAGGGAAGAAAACGGCCTAAGGTACTTCATTTTAGTCAGGCTGAATGATGCCACAGAAGGTCAAGGGTTAAATCCAAACTCGAGTGTGAAAGTAAATGGCTGAACTACAGCCAAGGCTTCTCTTTAGATATGAAATGCACGAGCGTAAATGCAACAACAAACACACCCACACTGGAATCACATCACATTCCTCAGGTTTTGGGTCTAAGGTTGGGGCATCTTTACTTCAGTTCAAAGAAAAAGGTCACCCCTTGATAATGGACTCCTTTCCATGGAGTTTGGTCTAACACACCATTGACGCTGATGGTGTCTTTTCATTGACCAAAAGGGGCTTTCAAACAGCATCCTCTGCATTTCTAATTGAGTTGCCGGATGATGCTGTAGCAGCGATGTTGTAACACTTTATAAATCATATTTGGAATGGGATTCCTGACGGGTTAATATCTCCTAAATAGGCCGTGATTGCCCTTATTTCTAGGTTGCACACAACATCTAATCCTCCAGCAAGATGTTATTTAGGGGCACTGGCTGGGAGACTTCTCTCAGGCCCCAGACAGAAAAAAACCCCAAACATTGTGCTGGAATTTGGTACATTCGTTGACCCATAAAAAACAAGTGGATCTGAATTATTTATAAAAAGCTATAGAAGTAGTACTTAGAAAAGTTATAAAAGTAAATTATAAACTGGTTTTAAACAAAGCAGCAAACCATTACCTTATATGTACCCTTTCTTACCCCACAGCCAGCAAAGACAAAGCTTTGTAAGGAACATGTTGGATACATCATTTTGCCCGTGACAAAATAAACGCAGGGAGGCTGTCCAGCCTCGCCACTTGATCCCGTTTCTTGGCAGAGACCCTGGTCTCAGACATGGCCCCAGAGCTGTTGATCAGCCTCACGTAACCAACTGTACAAACGGTTAATTTTTTCAAGCTGACAACCAAACTTCAAAAAAACCTCACAACAATACTAGTGGCTTGGATCAACCCAAGAATAGTCTTTACAGCAAAACAAAATTACCATTTCACACTCTAAGAAGGAAATTAGATTTGT